>NW_024387448.1:0-72127 GCF_900408965.1 Simochromis diagramma | reverse complement strand
TTTTCCCCCATCCATATCAAAAAAACGGGTGCAGTCTCCCCCCCCCCCCCCCCCATACGTCTGTACAGACTGTTTAAATTCCAATCCTCTAATCTTTGAATGAATGTCCTGTGCAGATTTGCCAAGCAGTCCTGAGGATTCCGAATTAGATTAGCTTTGCTGTATTTTTTTAATTATTGTTTTCCACAGCAAAAACACAGACTTTCATTGTTTTTTTAAGTATTTTGCCTTATAGACTCAGTTGTAAGTCCTTGTGTCTGCTGGTTGGTTGTCCTTTGGTCTACATTGTAGGTGCTTAAACTGATTGCAATTCTCCAGGTGCTACCAAGAGTAAACAAGCCTTAGGTGCTGTGTCACCATCACTTGACTTTTATTAATGGGCTACTCCATTTCTATTTGTATCACCCTTTCAACTAAAATCCTGGCCCTCACAACACTTAACAAATTGGCTGATCCTGTGACCTGCCTTTGCTATTTCACTAACAATAAATGATGGCTGTTAACCAATATCGTTAGGCTGCTCAATAATCTGATCAGGTACTAAATTTACTTTTTGCTGATGTAGACAGATAAGTAGGACAATAGTGTGTAAGTATGTGTTAACCATGCTATATATTCAAAAGTATTTGGACGTGTCCATTTTTCCTGGCTTTTGCAGCACGTGTTTGATCTCTCACAATAACAAATGATTACAATAAACCATTTTGTTTATAGGACACCTTCGAAGACCTTCAAGACACTTTACATGCAATTAAGTGTCAAAATCAAAGTCTGGAAATAGGAAAACACCTTGAAAGTCTTTAAATAACAAATTGAACCAACAAACTAACAGAACAGGCTATCTTAAAAAGATGTGTTTTTAAGACTGGCTTTAGTTAAGGAGACAGTGGTTGGCATCCTTAGTTCCAGTTAAGGGGACTTGTCTTTCTGTCTTTCCAGAAGTTCTTGGTTGCCATCTAGTGACAGATGTATTCCATTACACCATTTCCATAGCTAAAGACACCATTTCTCTTCATTTTAAAAAAGGCATCAAAAGACCGATTTTTAGTGATGCACAAAGTTTTATTTTTGAACAAGACAAAGGTGCAGTTACACGTAAAACCCTACATGTCTTTTCAATGGGTTGTAAAAATCATGCCAGCAAGTTGCTTCCTGATTTTGCTGAAAAATATGGACCGCGTATTAACAGTCTCTATTGAATTACACTTCCTTGGTTATAATGTAAATGTTAAAAGGTTGGCATTGGTTAATTTTAACAAGAACTGTTCATGCTTCAAAGGTTAGCATTATTAATGGGTAAATGTGCAACCTGAAACATCTGCTCTCAGGCCAAAGAACCTCCCATAACAATTTACATACACTACTGTTATAAAATGTTAAAAATGAAATTGCTGATTTGTGGACCTCTAAAATTTTGGTGTGGAAATAAGGCAACAATTTTAAAGGATGAGTTCTTGATTGCGTTGCTTGCTTTTTATTGCATTTCCTCATTTAGTCTGAAACTAACGTAGCATCAGAGAATCTAAATGAACGTTCAATGCACTGCAGGCTAAATACGATCATGTCAGTAACAAGTGAGAAAGTTTCACGTGCACTCAATCCAGCTTCAACACTGCATGCCTTGTGATAACAATACAAAATGTACAAGCAGATGCCCTTCCTGTTCCCATACTTATGCAGCATTAAACATCTGCTCTTGTATTTAATGTGTATAGAATTTGATGAACATATTTACCCAGAAAAGAAGAGCTGTTGAAATTAGCAAGCTCAGGCTGCATTTACATGATTGGAATTCAAGCAAAGCTCCTTAGAAAAATTAAAACATAGCTTGAAACCAGTCATGCATGCACTTTTTTTTAAAATTAAATTCACCACTCTCTCTTACTGTATAGAAGAAAAACACAGTTTGACTGTTTGTCACTGTTTGGTTTTTGCAGCCTACTTAACACAGTCCTTAAATCAATCATTTATCATGCCATGCAGGTGGCTCCTTAGTGTATCCTTACAGAAGTATTCAGTATTACTTTAAGGGGAGTTCTTCCATAGTATTACATAAATGCCAGGCTGAATTAATAATGAAGCATTTTTTCTTTTTTTTAAATCAGCAAGAATCTAACTGATCATCATAGCTAAGGTTTTGGCAACATAACACCTCAAGACATCCTAAGGT
This sequence comes from Simochromis diagramma, assembly GCF_900408965.1. Taxonomy (NCBI): domain Eukaryota; kingdom Metazoa; phylum Chordata; class Actinopteri; order Cichliformes; family Cichlidae; genus Simochromis; species Simochromis diagramma. The sequence continues at coordinate 69,957 of NW_024387448.1, read as the reverse complement.
ATAGAAGTTATCAAGACACTACATTAACCACGTGATAAGATTTCAACAGTCTCGCGTTACAAACTCCAGCAAGCTTTTGAATGTTAAAGTGATCAGTGTTTAACAGAAGACGTGCTGAAATGCTACTCATACGTCTCATAAGAGGAACCAAAATGGCAATTCTCTTTATTGTTTCATACAAATCCACACTGTGTAAGTGTCGTCTCACTAAGTACCATAACGAAAAGGCTTCTTGTCTAAGTTAAAGAAAGGTTTCTAAACAGCTATTTAATCAAATTCTGAGTGGATACAAAAGTAACCGTAATCAAGCATTGCCAGTGAAGTGTTACATTACAAACTTAAATGTTGATAAAGGATAATCCGGTTGTTTTTGTGAGAACTCGTTTTTACTGTTATCGCAAAAAGACAACTGCACATAACCGCCCAATATAGTCTGTATCAGCCATCATCTACAGTGAGCCTGTGGCCACGAGGTCTAATGATACGGTCATGTTGGCAATCGGGGCATCAGCCTCTGTCACAATCAGCAGGTCTGCCAGCAGAGCAGTCCTTTCTACTTCAGCCCAGCCCAGCCCACCCCCTCTCTCCACCTGAGACCTCTCCGGTGAAAGACAGAGGCGAGGGGAGTACCGAGGTCAGAGTCTGTGTCCGACTCCCCCTCTGCTAGCAATGGTCTGACCCTGGCACAGAGTGAAGGTCCACCTCCGGCTTCGGGCCCTGCTCCGGCTCCCCCTCCTAAGCCTGTAAAGAACGAGGGCCCAAAGAAGTCCTCCTTGGCTTGGGAGATGCTGAAGCCGCTGAACGAGCGCTCCAGCTCCTCATGGTCAACCGACGGGATGGAGAGGTATGTGTCACTATCTACTGCGGTGACCTCTCGACGGCACCTGTGCCTCCTGTTGCGCCTCTTGCTGTGGGAGCCGCTCTCTCTGCCGCTGCCACCCTGACCCGAAGAGGATCTGTCATGAGCTGGAGCAGGTGGAGGTGGGAGGCGGAACAGGGTGGGCGAATGGTCGCCGCTGCCACCTACTGGCGAAGGGGTGTTGGCCACGCTGCTGTTCCAGGCAGGCTGGCTGATGGGGTTTTGCAGCTGGTGCTGCCAGGAGGTAGAGGGGCGGCTGTTGCTCCCAGAGGGAGTACCAACTGCTCTCGCCACGGATCGACCAAGTAAAGGGTCTTTCTTTTCCAAGGACCCGTCAGAGCATGGGACATCAGCTGGTGAGCATGTCTTCACCTCCTGTACCTCCTCTTTTTCCTCCTTCTCTTCTTTGCTTTTCTCGGGGCTGTGGTAAGGCGGGGCTGGATACGGCTCCCTGGAGTTAAAAAAGGCCTCTGTTTCAGAACGGGGGATACCCATACGCTGCACATACACATTAACCAGGAAGTCGAGTTTCCTGTCCATGCAGACCACCTGCAGAAAGACAGAAAACGGTGTTCCATCAGAGGAATCAACATAAGTTGATGTTGGCGGGAAAAGAAAAACTTTCCAGACTGACCTTCACAGACCTGGGTGAAACATTCCTACCTGCTTTTCCACTTTGACCAGACGTCCCATCATACTCTGGTCCTCCACAGCATCGCCTTCACCTTTGGGACCTTTACCAACTATCTGGTCAACTCTAACATTTAGAGAAAATAGTGTCATATATTAGATTATAATATGATTATAAAAGTGTATATTTATATGTATAGTAGATATGCTCTGTTTTGCCACAGGGTCTGACCCCAATATTTTTAACTCAAGAAGTTTAGGATGCCAAAATGTAGATTAGTCTTGCATTGAAAAGTAATGAAATTATTTTAGTGATGATTGTTATCAAGCTGCAAATAAATATGTTTGAATGAATAAATGACGGCCTTACTGTCACGGCTGCGCAGCAGTCGTGTGGTGAATTGAGAAAAGGATCCAAAATGCAGGCACTGGCTGGGGTGCAAGTGAATGTTTATTTACAGAGGTGATAAGGTGACAAAAACAGGAGGAGCAGAGCGGGGAGAAAACAAACCTAAACTGGGGAAAACTAAAGAACTCAACTTAAACCAAACACGCACGGGAGGAGGCACAAAATGCACAAAGAAAGCTGGCGGAGAGACACAGACGACGCGACAGAGAGCACAGGAAAACACAGGGCTTAAATACACGGGGAGTAATCAGGGAATGGGCCACAGGAGGGAGACACAGCTGGGAGCAATTAGGCTAACGAGACAGGGGAGAGGTAAAACTGAACACACTGACATGAGACATGAACTTTCAGAATAAAACAGGAAACTAACAGACACAGAGAACCAGACAGGACACTGAACTTGACAGGCAGACTCATGAGCAGACACAATAACACCATGGACAGACACAGAACACAGGCAGGCATGAAACAAAAACACTAACACATAGCAAACCTAAACAAAAGACAAAACAGAATAACCGAGAACAAAGAATAATATAAAGAAGCACAATACACCGAGTCCTCAGACTCAGGACCATGACACTTATAGAAGGTGAACGTTTCCTGAGACACTACTGAGTTCAGGTGGATTGTGTGGACGCATGCATAATGTGAGTAAGACGATCTTTTTTTCCTTTTCTTTTTTTTCTTTTAACAAAACAGAGTCTAAACTGAAGGGACATTTTGTCTGGGGCCAAAATGCATCACTTGGCATGCTTCAGTGGTGCTTCATGCTTCATTTCCATTGCATCCTACTGGGGGAGCTCTCCCTCTGTCTTTCTGCTAAGAGAGCAAGCATTTAGCACTTCAAACCCCTCTTGAGCGAGGCCATGTGAAACGGCTCGTTAAGATTCAGTGAGCAAACGGCAAAATGTCTTTTTTTAGCCTTTCCTTGACAGCAGCTGATATCATTTGTTACCAGCGCTAACAGAACAACATCCTTAAAATGTTCTACATAAAGCAGTCTGTTAAGCCATTTCACTTATTAACTATTGCACCTGCACCCCTGCTTTCATGTATCACAATCCCGCTAGCTCAATGAGACATGTCAATGACTTGAACTCAAAAGGGGTTTCATCAATCGAACCAGTAAGGTAGCATGTAACTGCTACTATGGCATAAGGAGGATAATGCTGATAAAATGGTCATTCTAAAGGTGCAGTCTATTAACCTAACCTAGGAACTTCAGTGGACTTCTTATGGCGAGGTGTTGTTGGGGGAGGCGGCCCCACAATCATATCTATCCTGGCGAGGCACACAGAGACGATATGAGTGCAATGCAGAATGAAGCAACGTGGGAATCACATCAGGTATGGAGAACACGTCTGCAATATATTCCACACACGAGACATACGGTGAGTCTGGCTTGTTTCATGGATGGAAAGTGTGTGTGATTCACTGATGGAATATATTTCTTGTACATGTTAGATCTTCAGGGGATCAAGGTGTGAGGAGCTCGCTTGTAGGAGGGAAAACTGACATAGAAAACAATGTGAATTAGACATCAGTGTTACATCCAAAATCAATCTGTGGCACGTTCAGAGCTGAAGGAGTGACTGCTAATTGGACATCAAGCTACCGATATATGTAACAGATCTGAATACAACACATGTATCTGGATAAATGAAACAGGCAAATCAATGGCTTGTGTGTCACAACATGTGTGTATCCAGTGACCACTAAAAGCACTTTATTAGTAGATGAAAGCTTCACTGTTATATTAAGCTAACTAAACTAACTACTGACACATATTTCTTAAAGAAATGACAGTTTGCAATTAATACAATACAAAATATTACACAGAGTGCACTATACTGGTCATAGGATGTTCAAGATGGGCTATACGCCTTTCAACAACTGCTCACACTGCACAGCAAATACACCGGACAATTACATCCACGCTCTTTGGTTCTGTCCACCAGTTCAGAAATTCTGGCGTGAGATATGTGAAGACTTATCAAAGTGTCTGAAATGTAACATTCCAGCCTCCCCTTTAGTATGCTTGCTGGGCAACTTGGATGAGGTCACTGCAGAAATAAACACAGCCCACGTTGTTTTTACGGCCCTATGCATTGCCAAGAAAATGGTCCTCATTAACTGGAAAAATAAAAATAATCTTAATTCTAACCAATATAGAAACCATCTAATAGATCACATTAGTCTTGATACAACATCTGCCATCACATTTGATCAATTCCTTTGGGCTCCTTTGATCGGCTTCATCACCTAGTGGGGGTGGGGGGTCATGGTTTGGTCCTGCCTTCGCTATTGTGGTTGATATGGGGGTAGGGACGGCCTTAGGGCGTCTGGGGAGTCCCTAGGGACGTTTCCCTAGAGGGACTAACCTGGGGGATGTGGCCATGACCTGGTTAGGAGCTCTGGGGCTCTTGGATGGTGTTTTCCTTGTGGCTGCGTACAGCGGAGATGGGGGAGGGTCTGTGCTGGCGGACGTTGGTTACTGGCCTGGTAGCCTGGCTGCCCCTGGGAGGGTCCGGGACAGGCGTGGAGGCTTGGGGGTCTGGGGGTGCTCCGCCCCCCGGTCTGGGGTGCTGGCCGGGCCTTGGGGGCTTGGGTCCTGGCTGTTGTGTCGCCGGAGCAGTGGGCGGGTGGGTGCAGGGGGGCTCAGCCCCAGTTCAGGGACCTCTTGTGCATCGGCCCCTACTTCTTTGAATTAAAGTGGAGCTGGAGGCGAGAGTGTCTGTATTAGCGCTTGTCATTGTGAGGTTTTTGAATAAGACTTGCTCCAATGAATGACAGCCGTTCTTCCAACTAATGCTTTTTTGCCTTTATAGAAGAAACATACAATCTCTAAACAAAGGCTGCACCTACATGCATCAGTTATTTTCACCAGCAGAGTGTTTGAAAAGAATAGGCCTACATAAATTGCGCTGCACCATTGTTGCTGTTATAGATAGGTTTTATGTGAGCACTCAGAACCTCTCTGATGTAGGTGTCAGTGAAGATCTGCACAAACACACACACACACACACACACACACACACACACACACACACACACACACACACACACACACACAGAGCGACATCACTATCTATACATCCAGATCTATGCAATTCACGAAAACAGGACTACTGACATAATAGTGTTTTTCTCAGAATCTGAAAAAAAGGAGAGTTTAGCTTTAAGTCATATTTACTAGGTGTTCCTTTACCAAGCCAGACGAATGGGCACCTTTGGGAACAATAACAGTGGCACTTTTGCAGCTGCCTCCTATTTCCCATTTGTAATTATTCTGTGCCTCAAGTGATCGCATACTGTGATGCAAACATGTGTCATAAAAAGTAATATTGCATTTGTGACAGATTACCCAGCCTCCAGGGCCATGCTAATACCTGAAATGAAGAGAGAGTGGAAAGAAGGAGGAGCATGAGGAGATGAGTGTTGTAATTAAACTCCATATGAAAAGTTTTGCAGCACATGTTGCTGAATTAGTTTGTCTTCAAACATAGGCTAGGTTTTTGTTTTAGCTCCGTCCCTTCGTGTGCACATCAGCAGAAATCAATCGCCCAAACTGAACATGGTCGTGAACATAAAATCCTGAGTCAGCAGTGGCAGCAGAGTATTGTAGGGGTTAAATCTTTTGTGTAGAGTAATTAAACTGTAATTGAATTTTGCCTCACCCAGTGTGCATTAGCTGGTTTTACTGTATTAGACTAAACCTCTAGTGGCTATTGAGTTAATCAAGTCGAATATGGATATTATGTAATCTCAACAAAACCACTTAAAGTGTTGCCCCAAGAACAACAAAACAGCAACACGTCTATAATTATGGTTAAATGAAATGACCTGGAAGCATGGCAGGTGCTTCAGTGCCTGTTTTTTTTAATCTCCTCTAGCATATGACACAGAGCTAAACATAATGAAACAAGAGGCTGTGGTTACATGACATAAATATTTAATCCATTCATTTCCCTTAATAGCAATCTTATTGGTTTGGCAGGTATTTGTTTAGCTCAGTGAATCTGGATATCCTCTGTCTGTTGAGGGCTGTAATCGCAGTTATTGTGGTGCAATTAAATGTACAGTTACTACATTTTTGTGATTATTTAATAGAAAAAAGAAAGCTGCACTAACAAATATACATAGATTAGTGCATAAATACATCTTCTAACAAACCAATGCATTCACATAAACCTAGAATTAATCTGGTTTGTGAAAACCCCCATCTTTAATACGGTGATGGACATTGCTGTTCCACCTAGTCATGCTTTATGTATGTTGCTATAGATAAGCAACAAATATATTATGTTTTGTATTTTTAATTTAAAGATCTCACTGACAATGAGGTGGCTAAACAACAACAGCAGCTGGTTAACATTATGCCAGTTAATGTTAGGCCTGAGTTTCCGAAAAGGCACTTTCCCTTTGATAATCAGCAGCTAACAGTGACAGAAAAGTATCTATATGTAGTGTCATTATAATAGAGTGATCTGCAGTACAGTCAGTCTCTTATAATAAAGTAATCTGAAACCTGGTATAGCCTACAATTTTTGGTTGCAGCAAGAATTAAAGCAACACCATCTGGCCAGTCAACAAAATCTCCACTACATAATCACACTACATAATTAAATATCCTGCCATCAAAAATATTTTTTCGCCATGGTTATATCATCTTAAGTCCTTATGATTCATAATTGATGATTTTTTTCCATCAAGGTGAAGCAAAAGGGTTCAATTAAAAGACACGGGTCAGGATTCTTGTGGACTATTAAACATTTGTTCGATAGTCCATTGTTGTGTTTCATTTGCTGTGAAGGAAAAGATGCGGCATTCCTGCTCTATAGATTTCCACCTGGCCTTGTTCAGCACAATAACTGCTGTTTTGTCTCTTCACAATGTTTACATTGCTTATCTTTATGCCCCAGCTTTCATTGGTACTGACTGTAAGTCAGCCTTACTGCACGTGTATTTTGGTCTGTGACTGTTGGTAAAAGCTTTGGAAATCAAATTTATAGCAGTGGCTTAAAACTAATTGCATTTGCACATCGGTATGATGATGCAAAGCTATGCTTATTCTATTAGTTCACTTATGCCCATTATTACATTACTGTTGTTTTTGTTTGTTGGTTGTTTTTTTCTGTTTTTACAGAACAAATTCATTGAGTCATTACTTATTTAACTTTTATACCAGAACACAGTGTAACTTTCAGTGCCAGTTAGTGATCTCCAGGAAGCCAGCCCTGGAACCAAATTAAAGAAAAACTGATGGAGAAGTACAGTGTCAGGCAAAAGAAAATCTTGGAAATAAAAAATGTACTTTAAACATGTCGTTCTGGTACAACAGCCCCACTGTTATACACCCGGCTAACGTACCTCAGACTATCAGACAGGCCTGTAAGATAATAGCCTCAGTTCAAACACCGCTGTGTGAGCTGTACATCAGGTCAGTTACCAGGAAGACCAATGTGTCCTGGTTGTTGTATATTTTCTTTAGAGCCAGGTCTGCTGCTTTGTTACAGACAATAAAGTTGTTCAGTTCTATTGTAAAAAACAAAACAAAAAAACAAAAAAGAAACAACCCCAAAACAAACAAAAATCATCAAGTGCCAAAAACTGCATCTTCTTGCACTTAAGGCTGCCTCTAAAAGCAAGTCAGCTTCCATTAACTCTCATGAGATTGACATAAATGGTAAAAGATATTTACATCATGGAAAAAAATCGAAACAGATGGGGAATCGTGACATAACAACAAAATCCTGCCAAATGTACTAGGCAAACATAATTAAGTTTAACAATTTCAAAACCCATGCAGTGTGATGCTTTTCTATATTTTAAATGCCAGACAAATGTCTTTGTGAAAGTCTGAATAAGACAAAGGGCACAAATGTAAAGTGTGTTGTAAATGTTAAAAGGCAGCATTAAAAAAGAAATACACTACCTCAAGGTTATTAGTTTCTAGATTTTATTCCGTCTTTCCACGACTGTTGGCAAATGATGGAGATCCTTAGCTTTTATGACTGTGCTGTATCATCAGATAAGAACTACATTTCCTTTTATGGCCCTACAATATGAATCTCTTCTCCTTCGAGCAGTAGTATTTTGAAAAATGTGTAGTCCCAAAATTGACAATGAAAAAGACCATTACATGGAAAGGTGTACTTAGTGTATCATTACTCTTATTGGCAACCATGAATGTCATTATAATGTTCTAATAAGTCAACAGTAAAATGATGATAACTGATCTATTCACAATCAGAGGAATGAAACCAATGACAACTATTGTTTCTGGACATAGCATCATTTGATTTAATGGTGGTTGTGCCTATTGATTTACACTGTAATCAAAATAATATTGATCTCAGACAGCATGGGCAACAAAGAGCGTGATGCCACTGAATCTTCATAAGATAACATCATAGTTAAAAAGCAGCCCCTGCTCTCATTTGAGAGGAAGCATCCATGAGGCCTTTATCACGTAGCTGCACGCTCTGTACCTGACTCCGTGATATTTTGTGAGGACTGCATGTATCTAGCTAACAGATGTCGTTCACCCCACGGCATTGCAGGTGCCCCATCTTTTTTGGTATGTGTTCATTGGGTATCTCAGTTCACCCCTGGGCTAGTGCAGTTAGGTTCACAGTTGGCATCCAACTGTATCAATATTTGCCTTTGCCAGCAGCATTCAGGATGGCTTGTACATCCATCTACTGCTTCCAATTTGAATCTATGGTAAAAGAAAACTGAACACAAGACAATGCAGCGGGAAAAGCAGCAATACTTTGAGATTTTTAAAGATTTAAAGCTTTCTGTTTATATCCCATAGAGGCACATGTGAAACTCTTTCATTTTAAACAGATATTACAGGGGAAAAGTGCTGTAGGGGGGTTTGTGCAGCCTTTGAAGAGGCAGCAGCCATGACTGACAGGTGATCTTGGCAACCCTAGTAGGCTAGGTGTTTATGCATGCATGGCTTGAATCCCTATGTCTGTGTGGGTTTGTGTGTCTGAAGCTGGATGCATGTCTGTATAACAAAGAACGCTGTGTGAATCACTGAGGCAAAACATGCGCTGTTGGGTGAAAGCTGACCTGGCGATCTCAGATCCAGGGACTGTTTCAGGGAGCTCTCCTCATAGAGACTGACTTCAGCGGGAACACACTTGGTGATCTGATCAAAACTGCAGATACTTCACTCGGTTTGGAAGTCCATCCAAAGTACTTCTAATCTTTAAAGTTTAATGCTCTAATGAACACCGGCAACTGTCTGATTAGCATAAACTCTCTATCGTGCCTCACACTGATCTTTTATAAATACATCCTATCTAACATATAGCTGTGGTCAGAGTGAATCTTCAGTCTGATAACTGTTCGTGTACTCATGGCGTCGGAGTTGTAAGTGTTACGTTATTCTGTGCTCAAGTAAAAGGTGCTTTCCTTTTTCTTCTCTCAAGGTCAGAATTGAGTGGTTGCATTTGATGAAGGACTTAGCTTTTAGATTTAATCATTTTGTTCAGTTTAAACAAGATCTGCTGTATTTGCCAGGTTAGTTCAGTTCACTTTGGTGGAACTGAAAGCAATCAGTCAAATTGTGGTGAGGTCCAGTCAACTGCATCAAGACTAAGATGAAGCATGTGAATCATCATTTTGTAACAGCTCACCAGAGAGTCCAGTATGGCCCACGGTATTGCTTTACAAGCTTAATGATAAAATGCATTGCTATTTCAGAGACAGTGAAGTAATGCCAGCATTACTACATATGTACAGTACTATGAAAAGGTACCTACCCCCTTCCTGATTTCTTATATTTTTGCATATATGTCACTTAAACATTTCAAATCATCAAACAAATTTAAATATTAGACAAAGATAACTTAAAAAGCTATCCAAACCTACCTGGCCCTATGTGTGAAAAAGAACCCAGAACAACATCTGAAGAACTGCAGGCGTCACTTGCCACAGTTAAAATAAGAGTTTAAGATTCAACAATAAGACAGAGACTGCACAGACGTGGCATCCAGAGAGAAAACTAGTCAAAGTCTGGACTTAAATCTGATTGGGATGCTTGGGTATGACTTTAAACAGGTGACCCATGCTGGAAAAACCTGCAATATAGCAGAATTACAACAATTCTGCAAAGAAGAGTGAGCCAAAATCTTCCACAGTGATGTGAAAAACTCATTGCTAATTAACACAGACGCTTGACTGCAGTTGCCAATGGTGGCACAAACAGTTATTAGTTTGGGGGGAAGTTACTTTCTCACATAGGGTCAGGTAGGTTTGGATCTTTTTTTTAATAAGTAGGAACCTTTTTTCCCTTAGTAAATAAAATCATCAGTTCAAAACTTATTATAAATATTTGGAAACATAAAAGTGTTTTTGCATTCAGACAGATTGAGCCATATAAATGTAAAGTATTGTACTCATTTAATAAAAGAATGCTCTTCATGTGGAGTTTTTGTACAACAACCATGATCTGTGAATTGGTGTGCACATTTAATGGCAACAGGCTCACTGAACATGGGAAAAGTGAGACATATTGTTGACACCGTGTTTTATATTCTTAAGAAAATTTCAGGATGCTCATCATCTATTTTGTAAATGCATGGCTCATTAAATATGGAAATGCAAGTTTTTTTTTAAATGTAGTTCTTTACAATTCAAGAAATGAGCAGTTTAGAGGGGTCTGTGTTTCATGTGGTTTATTATGGCTTTGTTTTAATGGTTCAGCCAACTTGAAATCAAATTAAGCCGTATGTGGCCCATGAACTAAAACGAGTCTGATACTCCTGGGGTAGAAGGAGATTTCCAGACTGATGATTGATCAAAAGCTAAAAACAATTTGAAAACTGCAGGGTGCTACAATTGCAGTACTATTTGGTGAACTAAGATAAATCACTTAAGAACTTTTGTGCCATCATGCAGAAATGTGCCCAGCACCCATTAAAATGTTTTGGCTCACTTGCATCTGGAGATTAGCATTGAGATCGTTTCTTTAACTGCATATTTTCCCCATCAGGTCTAATTTTTGAAAATCAAATAATACCTCATGTGTGCTGGTGATCCCTCAGCACCAACATAGGGATACCACTTATAAAAATGATGTTTCCTCAGTGAAGATTTTGGTAAAAGCAATGCAATTTGTTTATTGAACGAAATAATAATGTGTGCACAATTAGAATCAGCCACTATTGTCAACAGTGAATAAACTGCATGTTTGATGGCAGGCGATGCTTATTTACCACATATCAGTCAAGTTAGCAAACTTCAATTTAACACCATGAGTGATGCACTGTTTAGCTTGAATCAGCATCAGTAAAGCAACACATCACATTTCAAGTCATGACATTTAAGCACCAAACTGTGATTTGAGCTTTAAATTATGCAAATTTCATTATGTTCTCTTCACCAAAGTGGCTGAATTATTTATTTTTCTTGGTAGCTCCGGAAAGCTTGGAACAGGATCCAAACAACCATGCTGGAAGGGTCTGTGAACCTCGGTGAGGTACAGTCAGCCTGTTAGTATGTGGCTATACAGTATCATACAGTCCATGCTTCTAATTCACCATGGTTGCATGCTAAATTAGCTCATTTGCATCTAACACAAAATACAGCTGAGTCTCCAGAGTGTTATTAGTTTTGCACATACCTGCTTGTAAATCATAGGATTGGACAAATTAAAATGTTGATCTGGTAATTGTGCTAGATGAAAAATCAAGGCGTCACAAAAGCAATCACTCTTCATTATGAGAGGGAAAAGTATCGACTGCTCCAAATTGCATGGCACCCCATTTAATGGTTATCAAAACACATCACTTTAAAGCACAAATGTCAACCTCGTGGTACTGTCGTCAGAGGAAAAGTCCAATGGACAAAGTTTAATATACAGGCTGGCAGACTGACACCGCAACACCCAGATTCCCAACCCTGACATGCGTTGCACATATACAAACCAGCTAGGTTTTATCAAATGCCACATGGTTCAACTTTGGAAGTGACTATTGTTAAGGATAAACATTTGAAATACCTACTGTGCACTGCAGTTAAGATTGCAGCCACTCATCTTCCTGCTTTAAAAGGACGCCACCAGGTCAGCACGTGTGTTTAGTTTGTGACCATCTGGAGCAGAGGTCAAAGTGTTTGTTTGGGGATCAGCAGAGGTGCTGCAATATCAGAACAAGATGAATTATTAAGGAGGTTGCAGGAAGAGGTGACCATACCGTATTCTCCTTTACCATTCGCAAAGCAAGAAGCACAGATGGTTCTTTTCATCTGATGAGATGGCCGCGGAGGGAGACTATATGTGTCTGTATGTGGGTGTGAGATAAACTAATATGCGACAGCCACCAGGCAATTGGCCTGTTTGTGCACCGTGCCCTTTTACTGTAAGTGAAATTTCCTCTTCCAGTGCTCCCTGCTGCTACATTGTCCCACTTACAAATTCCTGCCTGACTCCTGTCAGCAATCCAAATAAATAATCAGCTATCAAATCTCTCATGGCAAGAATGTGGATCTGTGCTCGTGGTGGCAAACTGGCGAGAGGAATCTCTTCATCTGTCACGTCACAGTTAGTCATCGCTGGATCAAGAGAACTTCGTCTTTGATTAGAAAAAATCAATGCGTGCTCTGCAGAGGCTCTTCTCTGTGGGCTCACAGAGAAGCATATCTGACAAAGACAACTAAAACAGCAAAATATATCTTTGTTTGCACATCTTTTCTTTCACTCTGTCATATAACACTCAGGAAGAACTGTCAGAAAGTCAAAAGTCAGCTTCTCCTTCACCCATCCTCATGTAATGATGACGCTTACATTTTTTAAGGCTCTCCAGTTATTTTCTCATTCTCAGGTGACATTTTGACATTGCTGGAGAAAAATGAAAAAGATATTCAGCAACAGGAAATACACCTCAAGCAAATGTGACTGTCTCAATAGATGGCTAGCCTTGGCATTGAGCTCTGCTGACGTATAAAAGCTGAAAGCAGACTGGGGAGGGGAAGTAAGATGCTATAGAGAAAAAGAAGTCTTCATCTGTGTGTGAGACGTCACATGAAAAATTGACAGCGTGTGAGGGTCAGGGGTGTTTAAAAGAAAAAGGAGTGGGGGAGAAAGGGTGAGCGGGGGGAGTGCTCGTGGGAAACAGTGCAGAGGGGAGGTTGAAGAGTATCCAGAGGTCCTGTGACTCACTGGCACTTTTTAACACAGTGGACTTTGACAGGTAGCTGCACATACACTGTAACACAGCTCACATATAAATAACTGGTCAAGAAAACCACACAGCGCTACTGCTGTATGTACCAGTAATCAAAAAGTCGACATCCACTACCCCATCCTCCTACCAATCCCACCCCACACTCCTTCTCACACTCTCCCTCACACACACACACACACAGAGAAAGAGACTGACAAAAAGTTCTGTTTTCAATGAAAAAAGTGAAGAAGAGAGAAAACTGGAACAGGGAGAAAAAGAAATATGTAAGTAGGAGGGAAAGATAGAATACAAAGAGAGAAATGAGGTGTGTGAGAGAGAGGGGGGGGGGAGAGAAAGAGAGAGAGGGAGAGATGAGGTGAGGAGGCGGAGAGATGAGAGGCGAGGGAGGGAGTAATGTTGACAGGGAGGGTGGAGAAGAGAAGGATAAGCCAGCCACACTTGGATGAAGGATTCCAGTGGAAGGAGGAGGAGGGACTTTGAAGTGTTGGATGAGAAAAACTACACTATGTGTCTGTGGGTCCTTCATACTGCTATGACTGGACAAAAGGGAATGTGAAAAGATGGAGAGATGGACTCAGGAGGACCGCCGGACCCTGGGTTGACTCAGACTGACGTGACCTCTGCGTCTGGGTGTTTAACCTGATCTGAACCCCTTGACGACCTGCTGTCACAGGGCAGACTTTCCAGGTTTGATCACTTCTGCTATGACTGAAATCCAGCAGAAGTTCGAGGGAGTTCACTGATAGAGTTGGGTACTGCTGGATCACTATGGATTTCTACAAATGTTTGAGCTTACTTTTCTTCACTCTTCCTCCACAAGGTAAATAATTCCACCGTGCGTCATTAAAGCTGCATCATCTGTCATTTTATTTTTCAACATAGGGGAAAGCGATGCGAAGGATGTTTATGCATTTTTCATTTTTGCTGAAGGCAGAAGTATATATTGAAAGAGGAGGTTTTTTTTAGCTACTAATCATCTCAAATTAGATTTTTTTTCCACTCCTCTTTTTTCTGTTTAAAATATCACGCTGCTCAAGTTTATCAGCATCAACAAAGTTGGCTTACAAAGAAATTTACTGCATGACTCAAAAGAACTGCCTGTATTTGTGCCATTTCAATAGGTTTGCCCTAAATAGCAGGGCAATTCAGAGAAACGACTGAAAGGCATCAGATGGCCTTGCTTTTCTATTTAATATAAGCCTCTCTCCTTACCCCAGTCATCTATATTCAGTCCACCCCAGTCTCATTACTTATTAGACAGGCAATGATTTTTGCTGAGGGCTAATTTGGCACAATGAACAATACAACCATAAAAACACACGACCTTTGGGACAAAAAAACTTGTTTTCTGTAGTTTGCTACTGAAGGGTAGAAACTGCCTGTGTTGCTACGCGAGCTTTGTAGCCTGGTAACAAGCTTCATCTGCCTGGTTGTGTAGTATTCACTTGAGTGAAAACTAATTTGCTTCTGATGCAATACTGTCCTATGAGACAGCATTGATCAGATGAGGACAGATTTGGACCCAGTAGCTCTGACACATCCAAATAACTCATCAAGCTTTGCTGTAGCTTCAGAAAACTGTAAAATACAGCAATATAAGAAAAACTTCACGATGATGAGTGAAAGACACTGGCATCATCACAGTCTGCATGAGTCTTATTCATAGTGTAATGGAGAACACACCATGTAGAAGTAAACTCATCTAACAGTTGCCTACTTTTTCCTGCAAAGATTATTGCTCTAATCTGCATTTTTTTACCAAAGTCACAACACCCTGTGAGCTCTCCCATATAAACCCATTAGTCCCAAGGCTGATTTAGAATGTACTTGAGCCTCCGATTTAGTTTAATATTGGTCGCATTCAACAGATTATGCTCTAATTTGATGCGATAAAACAAACGCCACCTTTGACGGCCTCTCTCGTCTGAACGTGTAACAGCATTTCAAGGTTGTTGGGTGTCTGGAAATGTCAAACAGATCCAGGTGAAAACAGGAAGACAAGACATGAAAGGAAAAAGAAACTATATCCATTTAATAAGATATCGATCCCAAGCTTTTAAAAATAGTGGATGCCAGTTTTCAGTCAACTGAAAGACAGCCCATCAACTTTGATTGAGTGGGTAGAAGGACCCAAGAGGAAGGCCAGCAGCATGGCAACAACACCTGTATCGCTATTTTAAGGATACAAGTAAGGGGCGTTTGGAATAATATAGCCTTAGAAAAGTGGAAGTTACTAATGGAAGCCTATAGAAAGGTCCTCTCACGTCCTTTCTATAGGGGCCTGAGCCAAGCAAGTGTGTTTGGCGAATATATTAATGTTGTCCAGAAACCACAAGAATCTAGTTTGGAAGGGTCCTCTTTAGGATTATTTTTTTCATGTGATATTTGACAAAACAAATTAAATCCAAAGAGAAAGAAAGACATTGAACTGTGTGGTACTGCTAGAGATGATAAAATATCAGTGAGGCCAGTTAAATCAATCACTGCCTCTGAAAGATTGCAAACACAATGAATTACCTGCACAGATGCAACAAGGTTTATAATGGAAAAGTGCCCAAGTGAATGTGAAAGGAAAGAACCAAAATGCAAAGGACGTCGTCCTGTCGAAGGCACAGGATCATCCCTTTCTCTTTAATTGTCCCCAGACCTCGCCGGGTCCTTCTCAGTGCCGAGGGATCTGATTGAGTTGCTTCATCGGGACGGCTGTTGAAAGGAAGAAAGGGAGAGGGAGAGAGTGGAGGGTGGGTGGAGGAGGGTGGTGAGGGAAACGTCTGGACAGATCGCTCCATCAGCACGTTTGTTCCTTCCTCTTATTCCTTTTATGCAACCCCCCCACCCCAAACCCTCCATCCTGATTTGTCCCGTCTCTCAGATCCCGTCTCATGTAACCATAGGCCAGCTGTATAATAGAGGTCACCCTACTTTTAGATTACACTCTGTATTCTTTGGTATCGTAGCATCAGCTCAATCCATTACAGATGAATGTATTGTGAATGGAAGCAAATATTTTCAACATTAATAGTATTCATATAAAGTTCTGCCCTGTATTTCATGAATATGTGAACAAAAATAGAAACAATTCAAAATGGTTATGAGAATATGCACGAGAGCCCTGCACAAAATCAAGTGGTACAAATCACCATGGAGTTAAAAAAAAAAAAAAAAAAAAAAACCATAGGAAAGAATATCCTATGCATTGCAGTTGCAGTTCTAAGTAAAGATCAATTGGTCTCGTTTAAATTACATAAACAGGATGGCACACGATTAATCTCAGCTTCTTGTTTTGTTGAATTTTTTTCTCATTTCTGGCCTCAGTGTGTTTCCAACTTGGACCCCGTGCCCACGCTGAAGAGAGGCTGCTCCAGAATCTGTTTGCAAATTACAATAAGCTCTCCCGACCTGTGAGGAACACTACAGATACAGTACTAGTCCACTTTGGACTATCTATCGCTCAGCTAATTGATGTGGTAAGTAATAGCTGACATCTTTGTTAAGTTTCCATCAACATCTACGACTGGACATTAAAGTCTAGCTACCACTGTGCCCTTCAAAAATAACATGATCTGTGTGTTTCTTCTTTGAGGAGAAAAGAAACGACTGCGAGACATTTCAATGTTATGGCTCCATAATGGGACTCTGATCATTAAATAGCTTTTTTTAACTACCTATAATTAAGTTACCATTTATGTAAATATCTAAATACATATATCACTAAAGTTGTAAAGATTTAACAAAAAAGCTATCCTTGTAATTACAAACATCCTGGCTTGTTGAATGGGCATGAGACATGTGTTTCATTATTATGAGTGTTATGTTGGGAGGAGATTCTGTCTTATGTGCTGTATATTGGTAATTACTAGCTGAAAGATACACCACGCAAGAGAGATAAATCAGCGGAAATGAAAGCACACCAACAGAAGACAATGCATTATTTTCCCAAATTTAATTCACTTGTCAAGTATGCTAACACAGACAGTAAATATTCAAATCTGTCTCCTGAGCAGCAATCCAGACACAGCTGCTCTAGACAAAAATAACGTCGTTATCCCCTCTCGTCATGTTGGTATCTTTGCATTCCAGACCTCCTGTGGTTTTAAGTGCAAGCTTTTAGTATGCATTTTACACAAATGTCACTGAGATTCTGTTGACTAAGGTAAAAATGGTTATATAAACACCCGACTGCCATGCAGAGCCATTTAAAAGTTACCCAGTGCAAGACTGTGCTGCAGGGGATGACTTTTCAGGTTTATGACACACAATTAGTTGACAGTACTTTCTCCACCTGCCTGCCGGTGAGAGTCAACTTTAGGTGAAGTTGTCTTCTCCTGCACAGTGCATTCACTGCCTGCTGTGTCTTAGAAGTTCCCAGGGAAGAGCTGGAGAAAGCAGCTTGCCAGCAAAGAAGTGAAAGTGTTTTTTGTTCTGGTTGATTTGTTCTGATGATCAAGAAATGATTCATGAATGGTGTGTGTGCGTGTGTGTGTGTGTGTGTGTGTGTGTGTGTGTGTGTGTGTGTGTGTGTGTGTGTGTGTGTGTGTGTGTGTGTGTGTACTTGTTTAGACGTCTTTGTGAGGACAGACCACTGCCATACTACTATACTTGTGGGGACTAACACTCACTTATGGGGACAAAATCCCATCCCCATGAGTTTGGGGGAGGACCATAAAAAAGAGAGAAAGAAAAAACTCAATTCTATCTCAGTGGTAATAAAGTGCTGATGGACGTTGAATTCATTGTAATCAGAGTAATCCTCTTTTCTGTTTTCCATAAAAGGATGAGAAGAACCAGATGATGACTACAAATGTCTGGGTTAAGCAAGTAAGAAAAGATGATAGAGAAAAGGCATGTGAAATACAGTCCAGTATAACGTTGCGGTGCATAAATATGATTAATGTTTTGCAACAGGAATGGAACGATTACAAACTCCGCTGGAACCCAGAGGATTATGAAAATGTCACCTCCATACGTATCCCCTCAGAGATTATCTGGAGACCCGACATTGTCCTCTACAACAAGTGAGGAAGGAAACACCTTTTTGTGCTGTATGAAATTTAGATTCTTTTCAGGCCCACAGTGTGCTTCCTGTGCGTTTTAAATGTCAACATTTCAATGTAAAAATGATCATATGGCAAGTAATGCTCAGGTTCTGGTGGTTTAATTCCAACAGATGGCATGACTTGAGGGAAAACACAAAGAATCTGCTGTTGTGCCAAACATCTTGTCCTGTGCCAATGTCATAAAGTAATTTAGTTGAAATATATGTGAACAAGGTCACTCCTAATGGATGTGGTTACAAACAAAGCTCAGTATGACAGAAAGTAATATATTTGGCTGGGAATAAGAAGGTGAAATGTAACTGGATGTATTTCAACGATAAAATGCATCTAGTATGAGCACCTCAAGTAAACCTGGATTAATATTTTTTCCAAAAGTTATTGAACAAAGATTGTTGTTTTCATGGTGAAATGACTGAACCTTTGTCATTTCTCTCTTTTAATTAGTAAGGCAAAACATGGCGATCTCACTTGTGAAGTGCATTTGTGACACAATATCTCAAAGACTTTTGTAAACAGCATTGATTTAAAGAGCAAAATGTTACATTGTGAATAGCCTGCATGTCCATTCAGAGAAAATAAACATCAAAAGGGTTTTCTGATTACATAGGTTCAAGCTATTTCCTCTGTAGACTTGAGCTGAATGGTTTGGAATGAGCTCTGCACCTTGAGATGTAGAACTGAGATTGCTGGTTCACACGATGAGGGTGGATGTAATAACTGGTATCAGGTGTGTAAAAGCAGGACTGTTGTGTACACAAAGGAGATTTCAGATCTGAGACAAAACTGTATCTTCAAGTTCTGTTTTCCTCTGGCTCATGAAGACCTTATTCACGTCTCGAAAATTATATCATGTTAGCACTGAATTGTTCCATAAACGTCTCTAAACAGAAAATCATAAGCTGTGTGGAAAGTGTTAGCTGCTTGCGGACCCAAATGCAATGTGCAGCATAAAGCAAGCATTAAGTGGAGGATTGATGAAAGGGAAACAGTCCAAAATAAGAACGGGAAAATGGAATAATGAGGAATAATTACTCCAGGATAGGAAACACTAACAAATACTACAAGACTCAGAGAAACATTAGAGAACACACAGAAATATGGAGCCACTCAACAAAGGACAAGGGAAGACTGAGACAATAAATACAAAAGCTAATGAGGCTAGTGGAAAAAGATGGGGAACACAGCTGGAACAAATCAGGGATAATGAGACACAGGAACTGCAAAAAAAAAAAAGAAAAGAAAATGACAAGGAACACCAAAATAAAACAGGAAGTAACTCAATGGAGACAGACTCAAACACAAGTAGGGCATAAAGAGATAACAAAAAGGCAACAACAGACTGTGTGTGATGGACCGAGCAGTGAAAGAAACTTAGGCACAGGTTAAAGTCCAAAAAAATGATTTTTTATTTAACCCAAAAAACATAATTGGTTAACTCATGCAAAAAGAATCAAACTCTTGGGCCCATAAAAGAGGTCAAAATAACAAAACTCTACTCAAAGTTGACAACAATACTGATAACGCAAACAAACTGACCTAACTTAACGAGACAAAGGGAAAACTTAAATAGTGGCTGATCAGCCCACAAAAACACAAGAAGGGGTAAAATACACAAAACCTAACTAAACCAAACATAATGAACTCCAATTTCCCCCCATGGTCCCGAGTTATGGCATGAACCAATTTGTAGTCTTCCTTTGAAGCTCGCTCCGCCCCTTTTCCACCTCTTGGCTCCTTAATCAAGGGACTGGAACAACTAAGGTAACTCAGAAAACAAAAGATTAATCATACATAACAGTGTAAACTAAAATGTGCGCACTTATTTTAGAATGCAGTGTTATGTGGATATGTGAATTAACTCTAAACCAAAACCAGTTATTTATTGTCCTGTAAATTAATTCCTATATTTAAAGAAAGAAATGTGAATGCAATGTTACTTATAAGCCTCTACACTAACATGGTGGGTATTACCACTGTGTGGCTGTAAGTGCAGCCATCACACTAATGAATGAACTGAATAATGAACAAACTGGACACCAACAGAATGTTAAAGACATGACATCGTGCCCATTTAGAGATGTATACACATAAACATAAGTGTCATTGACATAGATGAAGACATTTTCACTTTTTATTTGATGACTCAGAATACTTAATCTTTTAAATACATTTTAAATTAGTCTCGACCTCTGAATTTCACAGGGTTAGAAACTGTAAAAACGGATAACACCACTTCTTTAACTTTCTCCTGTATCTATTGAGCAAAAAATCTTAGGTCAAATTCCACTTATTTGTTACTTGAGTTTTCCAATGAAAAAGACTTAGTTACCTCCATGGCAACTGAACATCTACTCTACCTGTGAGCTGCGACTGACCTTGAACATTTTAAAGTAGTGCTTGAAGAAATCACCCAGAATTAAACTTATAAAATTCCTTTATTAAAGAGGGGCTAAAATGTGATGTAAGTCTGATATATGTGTTTCCACCTTTCTCCCCTGGTCTTCATCTGCAGTGCCGACGGTGACTTTGCAGTTACTCACTTCACAAAGGCGCATCTGTTCTACGATGGCCAGATAAAGTGGATGCCACCAGCCATTTATAAGTCTTCATGCAGCATAGATGTCACGTTTTTCCCTTTTGACCAGCAAAGCTGCAAGATGAAGTTCGGCTCTTGGACCTATGACCGTGCCAAGATCGATCTGATCAGCATGGCCGGTGATGTGGACCAGATGGACTACTGGGAGAGCGGGGAGTGGGTGATTGTCAATGCAGTGGGCAAGTACAATACAAAAAAGTATGAGTGCTGCACAGAGATCTATGCAGACATCACTTACTACTTCATCATTCGGAGGCTTCCATTGTTCTACACTATAAACCTTATTATCCCCTGTCTGCTTATCTCCTGCTTGACTGTGCTGGTGTTCTATTTGCCTTCCCAGTGTGGCGAGAAGATTACCTTGTGCATTTCAGTGCTACTGTCCTTAACAGTGTTCCTCCTGCTGATAACAGAGATAATACCATCTACATCTCTGGTCATACCACTGATTGGTGAATACCTGCTGTTCACTATGGTCTTTGTCACGCTCTCCATCATAATTACCGTCTTTGTGTTGAATGTACACCACCGATCCCCACAAACACATGGCATGCCTCACTGGGTCCGCAGAGTATTCCTGGACTTGGTACCTCAGGTCCTCTTCATGAAGCGTCCGCCAGGCACCGCAAAGCAGCACTGCAAGAAGCTTATTGAGATGATGCATCGTCCAACAACGATATCTGCCACAGGCAACTCTCAGGCCTTCTGGACAGGCCTAGAGACTGGGTTAATACAAATGGCCCAGGCTGAAAATATAATCCCAAGGACACAGTCTGACAGCCCAAGCATCCTCGTCTGCTCACCATCTCCACCCTCTTCCCCTCTTGGGAAGCACAATGAAGAAGATCACCCACTGAAGGCCGACATTTTCAGCCGATCCACATCTGGTCAGTATTCAGTTCTCTCAGAGAAGCAACCCCTACGCAGACACAACTCAGCGGCCTTGTCTTCTTCCCAATTGTCATTGCCCCCAACTTTGCCACTGGGTCCACTTCGCAACCTGTCGAGGGAAGAACCAAGTAGACTGGCCCCAAATGGTCGCTCCCACAGTGTAGAGCAAATGTGTGACCAACAGAAGTCGCTTCCTCAGAAAGCCAGACATCTGTGTCGCTCCAGCAGCGTCCAGTACTGCTGTCTGCATGATGATGGGGTTTCTGGAATAATGGGGCAGTTGAAAAAAACTCCTCCTACAGATCAGCTAGCAGAAACCCTAACAGCAGAGTCCACAAAAGATGCAAGTACCCAACAGGATGCTGTGATTCCAACTATTTCTCCAGCTATGAAACGGGCTATAGAGGGAGTGCAGTACATCGCTGATCATCTCAGGGCAGAAGATGCAGACTTTTCAGTGAGTAGACAGAAACGATCAAGCCTTGGTAATAATGTTTCTAAATGTTCTGTTTTAAACACAAGTGAAATCCTTTCAGAAATTAAATAAGGGCTTTTAGCACAATTTTTGATTTATCTATTGCCAAATCCCAACAGCAGTCACCTCAAGGTGCTTTATATTTTAATGTTAAGACCCTACAATAATTTGAAAAAGAAACCCCAAAACAATCAAATGACCCCCTGAGCAAGCGCTTGGCAACAATGGGAAGGAGAAACTCCCTTTTAACAGGAAGAAGCCTCCGGCAGAACCGGGCTCAGGGAGCTATCTGCCACGGCTAGTAGGGAATGAGAGGAGACAGACAGGACAAAAACCACACTGTGTAATTTTGAGCTACCATTTAGAGACTGAAGTAAATGGGAGAATAAAATCCAATACCTGATCTGTCACGATTTGTTCAATTTCAAAATTAGTCAGATCCCAGCAGGAGAAACATGGTACCTCAGCGGGCACATTTCTAAAAGGTCAGTTTGTTTGTAAAAAAAAAACCCCATAACTACCTCGCATCTTTTGCCTGCCGGCATTTAAGGTGTCAGAGGAACATTAAATAAAAACAGTAGATTCTGACTGGATCCCACAGGGGTGAAATGTACTTCCATGCAAAAAGCCTACATGTATGTTCCCTGTGCTCACTCCCACCAAGCAGTGCTCCTCCCCTTCTTTCTTTTCTCGTGCAAAAGAGGATGAAAGTAATCCTGAACAAACAAGTAACCCTGTTATTTTGCATGTCAGAGATCCAGCTAAGCTGAACTCAGGCACTGAGTGACAACAAATAAATCGTGTTACAGTTCTCAGATAAATGCGTGCTGCTTTGCAGAATAACTGGAAAAATAGTGTGTTTTAAGCAGTGTGGGCTGTCCTTTGTGTGTTGCATAAAAATAAAAAATGGTTATGTTGTTATCTGCTTTTTATCATCTATGTATGCAGAGCTCCACTGCATGCAGCATTGTTCACATACTGTACTTTTTCCTGTCTATGCTGTGTACTAGGAGGAGGCTTTAAAAATGTTATTGACTAGAAAAAGAACAGGGCCAAATCACCCCTGCCAACACGAATATATTTTTAAACTACTGATTCTGCTCACTGTAAATCATACAAAGTATAATAAGACTTTCAATATCATATTTGTTTCTTTTCAAAACATTTGTTGTTGGCATTTACATACATGTTTATATACTGCTCCCATGGCTTTTGCATATGTTGAGGATGCGCATACCCAAAAACTCAGAAGGGATGCAAGAAAGGAAGAGCACATAAACACATAATGACAATCAAGTATCAGACCCATAAATGACAAGTCAATTTACCATTACTAATTATTAAAAAGCAAGATAAAAGTGACATGACTGAGTCAGTAATAACAGTAATCGGGATTTTCTGATGATAAAAGAACACTGTCTTATTTAGAAGCTCTTATGGGCAACTCAGTGTGAACAGTCACATATACAAATGCTTATGCAACCTAATTAAAATTGACCATTAGACAAGTGAATTTTCTTTATTGCTTTCAAACATAACCCTGAAACTGTGCTTGGAACAAGTATTACGTGTCAAATAATTTAAAAAAATTCAGCACATAGTGATAAAATGCTAATTATAAAGTTTCTGAGAGGGGAAAAATACGTTTCTGGAGGATATATGTGAGCAAATGTAATAAAAACCTATTGTATTCACTGACATCAGTCACCGTCGACGCCACAATACGCTTTCGAGCTCTAACCAGAATAGGCCTGTCTTTAAAACAATGGGACCTCCGCAATTTGACCTTGAATTTTTCATAAGAGACACAAGCAAGGATTGACTGACATTTAAGAGATAGCAGACTCATAATGAAAAAATCAGCCATTCGTGAGAAATCAATCAAGGGTGAAAACTGACAGCTGGTAGAAAAGGAAGGTGGTGTGGAGTGAAATTTGAAATGTCCCCCTGTGCTGTTTCCCCTCTCTGCTAGGTCAAGGAGGACTGGAAGTATGTGGCCATGGTCATTGACAGGATATTCCTCTGGATGTTTGTGCTGGTGTGTATACTGGGATCTGTGGGACTCTTTCTTCCTCCTTGGCTGGCTGGAATGATCTAGAATCTCTGCATCAAGGGAAAGAGAACACGGACAGACAGAAGGACGTGTTCCCCCATTCTCTTAACAAAAAAAAAGGTCTTTTTATTTTCTGTTTTTCAAAAGGACTACTTGTCACATTTCTCGCTCTTAGGCCGGGTCATCGGAAGGTTACTCGCTAAAAGACAAGATGAAATATCTATCATCGATTTCAGTGGGCATATAAATTCTTTATGAGGGCAAAAGGCCAACAGCAAAAATATCCTCCCATGTCACTCCGTTCTGACATTGAGCTGTATGGCTCAATCAGATACTCTTGTAAAAACAGTGAAAAATTGACTCTAACCCATGAAGAACTATGGATGATGCCACAGACAGACAAAGACTGTAGGCACCGGGAGCTGTTCATAAGACTGTGTAAAGTTGAATATATAGCTAACTTTTAACATTCCTTCAGTAATGTCAGTGTTGCAGTATGTGGACTGTGGAACAGATCAATGTACAGTGCTTTCGCCAAATACAAAAAAATACATATGTTCATAAAACGATTGTTTCTTTGAAACCTAATTGCCAGAATTCTTGGCTGGGTGCATTCAGGTGTCCTGCTTTGTGCAAGAGTCACTCCACAGGTAAGCAAACATGCAGCTTTGCAACTTTCTAACTCTAGCACATCTATTCAGCCATTCTCTTTGCTTTTACTGCAGATCGTTGTCATTCTTTCCATCTCTTTTGCTTCTTTTGGTTTATCAAGTAGAGCAGAAACTGATATGGATGATGACAATAAATGTGGCGATGCTGGTAATATTATTATTCTACCTTAGCGTTGAAGATTTTGAGATGAATTTGTTACTCATTAGTTCCAACATTTAATTCCAGCGTCCTCTCCGCTTTCATTATGACCTGACTTTTGTCGCTTCCCATAATGGATCTTTTCAGTATCTACAACAGCTATATAAAAAAAGATAATTAAAATTTATTAATGAGTACACCACTATTCTGTGAAAAACTATTTCATGCACAGAGCAAAGGTTAATTGTACTGCAGTGTTTTGAAATAAGTTGGCAGAGGAGGGTTTCACACTTAACTACATTTAGTTTTATTCATTCGCTGCTTCCACAGGAGGACCTGCTTTTTGGATGTTTTTTTTAAAAATACGTTACAGAAATTAATCTCACGCGTCCCTCTGTCCTCAAAGAATAGCTAAAGCAGATACTATATTTAGGAGCACTTATAAAATTTGCAAGAAGTAAAGCAATCATTAAATAATTATGGGCCTTAACAGAACTGTACAGCTGACCGGACAGATTTTTTTTGCATTAAATAATTATTTCATTGTTTATTTTAGTTCAAAAGCACATCACTGTACATTTTGCACACACATTTCTAGTTTAGATGCTTCACTTCAGTTTCAGTTCAAGTCCATGTAGTTCTTTAACACCCTCACACTCTTTGTTGGGTTTATTTTTTGTATTCTTTGCCTTTGTGCCAAATTCACCCTCACCTTTGTCGTGCGTGTGTGAGATGTTTTTGAAAGCCTTGTTTGATTTCTTTATGTCACATAAAGAGTTATAGGCACATGTCTACTTATATTAATTTCATGTGAAATAAAATAAAGCTAAATGGAAAGCATCTAGATTAGGTATGTGAATCTATGAAAAGGCTTTTTTAATATTTCTATTTTAGAAATTTGAACTGTTGGCCTAAATAACTTAAAGAAGTGGAAATGAAACAAAAACAAAACAAAACTGATGAAACATGAGGAACAGAACAAACGTGTATCACTGAATTGTGTGTGAAAAGACAAAGTATTCAATTACTCCACTTTAATCCTGTGTTCGTACATCAGCACCCTGCAGCTCCACGTGAATAAAACTCCACATCCGATTAGATTTAAAAGCATGTAATGTTACACCTGAATACCCAAAGTAATGACCTCAATTTTGACCTCAACAAACAAACTATTGCATTTCCACTTGCTCAGCAGATGACTAACCACTGATCATTATGTAAATTCACAGACAAGAGAAAACAGCAATTTAGCACAATATGGAAACACTGCACTTTGAACAAGGTGAAATAGCTGCCGTGCTCCCTGTTTATTCGTACGTTTCAACACAAACTCTGGAGAAAAAAAGGTGGCGATAGCCTGAAATACAAATGAGTACTCTGGCTTTGTTGCAATATCAAAAATGTAGCATATGACAAACATGAGTTTAAATCTTTTGTCTGCATTCAAAGATTTATATATAAGAACGGATATTAATTTCCATTTATCCCACCAGTTTTCCAAGAATACACAATACCACAGCATATTGTTATTATAATTCTAATATGAAATGAGCGTGGTCTTTATGAAACCACAAACTAATTTTCATTAAATGATAAGCCATGCCTTTTCAGCACAGATCTCATGCATAATTTCAGCATTAAATACTTGTAGAAAAGCAAATGGCAAAACTCCATAAAGGTCCTTTGTGTTGGCTTCCTCAAGGAAGCAATGCCAAATGCCATGTACACAGTGTTATTAATTACAGCTAAATGTCATGCTATTGAATTTACCTTTATGAAAAATTGACCTTCAGTGCTAATTTCAATTAAGTGATTGTCTTCTGAGATACATATGCCCCTGCTCGGATAATTAATGTAGACATTTTGATTTCAAAATGTTGGTTATTTCCTGCAAAGAAGATGAACTTAATGATAGCTGCTTCCTTATTAATACTAATCTATATATAATGGGTATGGCATGGTGTGGGGACTGTCCTTAAAAAGTCTGTGAAAATTGGACAAGCAAAGGAAAAGAGAAGAACTGTGAGGCCTAAAAGCTATCGATGAAAGTCCTAGGTAAAATCCAGCAAAGACTAGACACAGGAACCGAGAGATGCATCTGGACGGTTGACTGTACGCTGAAGCCTCAGCAGAAATGGTCTCAGCGGAAGAGTGGCTGTCAAGAAGCCATTCTTAAGCAAGGGAAACAGGGAGAAAAGGCTGAGCTATGCCACATTGCACAAGAACTGAACTGAAAATCAATGACAGCGCAAGGGAATCTAGTGGGGTAAATCCAAAATAGAATTTTTCTGCTTCAAATTGCTGTCAATATGCAGGATGTTAGGAGAGACGCACAACAGTGAGTATCTACAGTCATTTGCATTGTATGGTGGACGCTCTGTCATGGTCAGGAGCTACATTTCAGCCAGTGGAGTTGGATTTTGTCAAAATTGAATTGGAATTTAGAATGAAGAAAACATGCAAAAATCATGGAAATCATCTGATTGGTTTCATTTTTCAGCATTACAATCATCCCAAACACACTAGTAGTGTATTAAAAGCATGCCTGGGCTGAAAAACATACAGTGGAATAATATCAGCAATAGATTTGGCCTCCCCAGAGATCACACCTTGACATTACTAAAGCAGTGTGGGATCATCTACACAGAGACATCCAAAGAAAAGCCTTGAATGTCCTTCAAGATACCTGGAGGGCATTCAAGGCTCTTTTCCAGAAGACCGCTAAAAGACATTACAAAAAGTTTACCTAAGAATTCAGACTGTGTCGGACAGTAAAGGTGGTCATACCAAATATTGTCCTTCAAGCTTATTAAAATTGTACAAACTCTGTTTTTGCCTTGTATATTGTAGTTCCATTTGTGTTTGCATGTTTTAATATTTTGCTGTGTCCCATTTTTTCTAGCAAATATATGTAAAAATTAATAATGTCAGTCAGCTTTGCTTTTACCAGGAAATATATTTTCTGATCTGAAACCAAAATTGAACTCTCTGAGCAGAACTCCAGAAGTTTTATGTCTGGTAAACAGCAGGCTCCTTCAATCACCTCATTCAGCCCCACAGTGAAATACTATCCCTGTAGTGAACACAAAGGTGCTTCTCAGTGACAGGGACAAAGAGACGGGTCAGGACTAAAGGTGGTGTGAATGCATTAAAATCCAGAACAGTCCTAGAAGAACAGAGTCTCCAGAGTCCAGCAACCTGAAACTGGGATGAAGGTTCACCTTTCAACATGACACTGAAATGAAGTCCAAGTGTGGTTTCAGCACAACGCTGCCACTTGAGTGGCCCAACCAAAGACCAGACTTAACGTCAGTATGCCACCTGCAGATGGCAGCTCAAGGATGGTTCCCATCCAGACTGACAGAGTTTAAATGGATGTTTCAGGAGAATGGGACAGAGTCCTCACATCCCATCCAAAGCTAAAATTGATTTAGCAAGAAGACTCAGTTCTGAGACAATATTCAAAATACCTTCGAGTGAGTCATTGATGTGTTATTAAGTGTAAACTGATGGAAAAACATGTCAATTTCATGCATCATGCAAAATTGTAAAAAGAAAACTTGTTAACTGTTAATTGGTAATAAGTGTGCATACAAGGTAGATAGTAAGGCCTTCAATGTATAGAACAGAGTGCCGCATATGTGAAGAGTCATGTTTTCATGATTACAGTGTATTTGTGTCAGATGAGAATATTTTGTATTTAAACAGTATGCATTAAGTGCTTTGGGAGTCACTCGTGCTTCTCTGGGAGCATTAAAAGCATCCTAGAGAGATTTTCACAAAGTCACTTTCATCTCAAGTAAAACTCACGATTCAAAAACTAGTATATTGAGCCAAAATCTTCACAAGGGAACAGCATCTGCATCCAAGATTCAATGCCAACTGGCCAAAGAACAGCCTGCGCCTGTTAGGGAAGCAGTCAGAACATCACTGGCAAACTCAGCCATTAAAGCATTTCTATAATGACTGTAAACCCGAGCAGGAAGAGCTCTACCTTTAAAGTAACCTGAATGAATACAATGCAGGTTTCATGGTCACGTTTAGACGTAAAACTTACAAAGCTAAAGTCAGACAGATTACCATAAACACTGCGGTCAGACAGTGGCTTTTATATCAAAGCAGTTTTGACTATTTACTTAATACTGGAAGTCCTATTTCATTTCCTCCGTGTTAATGAAACAAATCAGCCTCAAGCTGGAGGGTCAGCTGGAGGTGAGATTACAGGTTGGAGGCCAGCTCTGGGGCTTTAAGATCAGCCAGAGCAGGTGCAGGGGTCTCTAGCCCTTGGCAGGATTTTACTTGCACCTTTTCAAAGCCTATTAGCTCAGGAACACCACTAAGTGTAAAAACTGGAATACTGAGACAGTTAGCATGACTTTAATAATCTATTCTGTGAGTTCAGACACAAAATAGTTTGCTAGATAACTGAATCAGTTCACAGTTTTCAGCAATATTCATCACAAAGAAAGTGAGACATTTGTATTCATGCGTGAGGTTCACTGTAAGAGACTGAACCAGATATCTGATAATAACCTTATACTTTTATAACGTTGGGCTGTTTTTTTTTTTTATCTGTATGATGTGTGCCAATAAACCTGTCTGTGCTAGAATGACATCCACCTGCACCATATGTCTTTATTTCCTACCCTGTATATGACTGTACATAAGAAAATATTTACAATATTTGTGACAGTGATTGTGAAACCTAATGAATAGGGCATAAAAACACACACTTTTCTCAGGAGTATTAAACAAAAACATTAGAAAGCTCAGCTGATCTACATGTTCAGAGTAACACTCTTTTATAAAGTTAAAAGCAAGTAAAAATTAACAGAATAATGTGTTACCTATATAATATGAACACAAGTAACATACAGTAATAGAAGTAATTTCACCTCACATAATTGTGAGGCACCGAGAAGCGCAGTTAAAAACTGCCCCAGCAAATTCTTATGGCACGAGTGTCTGTGGGAGTGTGTGGTGCACTCATACACCCAACCATGCAGACAGCACGACCACAGTAGGACACGCAGTGAATCTGCCTCTAGCTGGGCACTGACTGGACCCTCATAAATGGGGTAAAGCGTGAAGCACAGACCCTCAAGGGATCCTATTAAATCAACACACATAGTGCATTTAGCCCATGATCAGCGAATTCAGCGTCACCCCTGCAGTCATCAGCAGTCAAAGTGCTGTCACTCAACAGACCGAGGTGCAAGCGGGGGCTTCCCTCAGGGTACGGAGAGAAGAAGGTTTAGGAGTTCTGCCTCTGTGGCTTTCCCGCCTTCTCCAGTAGACCCCCGTGCACATGCTTACACTGTATCTCACTGCAGCTGTTACTGCTTTAGCATGATTGTACAATCTGTCTTCCTTCAGGGACGATATGATTGCTCATCAGTTCCTCTAGTTGTCTGTCATGGTCTCCGACTCACACTAAACCTCACTGGACTCATTTGAGATGCTAAATGGAGGTGTTTATAAATTGAAGTAATAGCGTTATTATGCCTCGCCACATCAGTTTTGAAGTCGCTTATAAAAGGACGAAGGCCTGGTCTACGGTTGCCCAGCACCACGACTGCAACCTTTTACTTCACGTAGCCACCACCCAACCCCACAGACAATGTGTGTCAGACTTTATGAGCAGGCAGGCTGCTCTCCAAATTCATTATTTAACAGAAAGGTTACGGTTGCAACTTCAAAGATGGTGTGTACGAGCCATAAGAAGCGTGGGCGTAACTTCAAAACTCTGCAAAGGTCTTCCAACTCCTGAGGATGTAATTTTAAAAGTATGAAAGTTCAAGTATACGGCACCAACCACTGGAGCGGTGCTCGGCCAGAGCGATCGAAACCTCTGCCAGAGAAGCCTAACAATGGGAGCACATTACAAATTCTGTTACACAGTCCATTCAGTTTAAAGTGGAGCTCAGGTGTGCGCGGTTAAGAACAAAGGAAGGCACACAATAGGTTCTCCAAACAAGCTATATATTTTTCTTTTTTCAGTTCGGGTGAAGAAAAATACAGCTAGGAAAACAGAAGTTCATTAAAAATGAAAAATATTTTTGAACATTATTGAGACCTGTGCAGCTGGAAATCAAAAAAACATCAATGCTGAGCGGATAATGCGCCAGCGCTTAAAAATAAATGAAGAGCAGCGGAATCACTCTGCATCAAGAGATGGCGGTGAGAAACGACTGGAAAAAACACAAGTCTTCAAATACAGTGTAGCAAAAAAAAAAAAAAAAACCCTGACATAAGGGCGGGAGCAAAAGTTCATTTCAGGCTCGCGGTGCTTTCCTTTATCCTCCATGTCTTTGAGAGACAACTGAGCTCAGAACTCAGTCATCTTCTTGTGTGTGTCGGCCTTCTTGTGCTCTCTCTGGATGGACAGCTCCTGGGCTTTCTGCTGGACCAACAGCCGGCGGGCCGCTGACAGTTTCTCCTCCAACTGCTTCACTATGGATGGGTCCCTTTGCACACATAAAAATAAATAAATAAAAACCCAGACAGATTAGGAATTGAGACGAGATGATGAGTCAGACTGAATTTAGCTGCGTTGGCCACAGAACCATGTGTCTAACCTCGCAACTTCACACCTTATTTACATTTTCGCGCAACTCCCACAGTCCTTCTTTGTAAACTCACATTAATTACCACTTTAACTGTCAGGAACATTATAGCAACTCAAGTTCCACATGCTTCATATCTCACAATAGACTGTTGTATTGTGTAAGCAGAGCGATATATGCAATGGTTTCTAATGTGACAGCAGCTGCTGAGGCTCTGTGGGGAAACAATTGGCTAAGGTTGCAGTACAGCTAATGAAGACTGTGCACTGACCCCAGTACTGACCTGCCTGCCTGTCTGCTGAGTGACTCGCTCAGCTTCTGGATCTCCCTCTCGGTCTGGGACACCCTCTCGGCAGCCTGGAACAGCCTCACGTTCAGACTCCTCTTGGTGCTTTTTCCTCCCCGGTAAGCCTCCACCCCGGTTGCCGCTGATGGCGCAACAGCACCCCCCTCGGGAGGATGAGCGGTCTTGCCTCCAAGTTTGTGGTTGAGAAAGTCAAAAACGGTCTGGCCCCCTCTGGTAGCGACCCGAGGCTTTCTGCGCCGCTTTGGGCGGCCTGTTTGTGCACCGTCCTTTGCAGCCTTGCTCTGGGTGTGTCTCTGGGTGAACTCAGCACACTGATCCAGAGACTTTCCTTTGGGCAGTACCACCGCCATTACTGGCTCCACTCTGCCCTCCTGGAGCTTTCCCAAGCCTGAAAACATAAAAGACAGTGAGTGAAGAAGAACACAGTGTAATGTGCTTCTTACATCTGTATACATAGATTTTTATTAGGATTCACTGTGCAGTGAAAATGCATTTGTATTAATTCTAAATATGTTAACTAAGACACCAGTTAGCCAGTATCTAACTTAATGTTAGTTTAGTAGTTTGACTGTAATTCTCAATCTCAGACCTACACACAAAAAATGATAGAGTGTGACAGTGAAAACCAGAAGATAGATAGATAGATAGATAGATAGATAGATAGATAGATAGATAGATAGATAGATAGATAGATAGATAGATAGATAGATAGATAGATAGATAGATAGATAGATAGATAGATAGATAGATAGATAGATAGATAGATAGATAGATAGGCTACACAAACACACACACACTACCATTATAAATAATTTTATTTATAATTTTATATAGGTTATTTCTCCTCCTTTCAACAACTGAATATTAGACTGGAAGAACCAAAAGATACTGGGAACATTTTTTGTTTTTTGTCTTTCATTCCTTTAATAATAATTAATCAATGTTATTTAATTAGTTATCTCTATTTTAGGTACTTGCTCTCCCTCTTTTGTATGACAAAAGTAGGAAGAAAATCATGGAAGAGGCTGTTTGTAATATCTAAGCTTTTTCCTAATAAACAACCCACCCCTCCCACACAAACCAAAAAACAAAGTAGGTCTGATTGGAAATCTTCAACTCAAACTTGAAGACCGATCTATGTCTTTTAAATGTGCTATACAAAAACATCTGACTTGACTTGATTTTATTTTGGACAGACATTTGTTTGGGTTGAATATACCACAAACCACTTTAAGTTAATATGAAAACTTGTTTCGTTAATGTGACAAACATACAATCATGTACAGAGCAATGTGAAAATAAAACTGGACAAACACAAATTTAAGCATAGACATTTGTGTGTCTATTGTTAGATGACACACTTTTGAGCTGTGATGCATTGTATATGATTTTAAAGTGCACCTTACTGCCCTCTCGCGTCTTGTTAAAGAAAATAACTGCTTCACCCAAACACCACTGTCTTACACTAACCACACACCATCACAACCTCTCCTAATCTTGGTGCTACATTTTCTTGTTTCTAAAAGTGTCTTAAATGTATGTTTTGTCCTATTTTTAAAACTCAAGAATTAAAAATAAAACAAAATGACTGCAAAGAGTTAGGTTAGCTGATTTTTAAACAGCATGCCAGGAGTGGACATTGTGACTTCTGAGCCTCAGCGCTGTGTTGTGCACTGTTTGCACTCACCTTTTCCATATTCGTAGCCCATTTTGAGCATGAGCTTGGATCCAATGCCTCTGGTATGCGCCTCCCAGCCACCAAAATTAGCACTGCTTGATGTTTCAGTGGGTTCCACAGCAAAGTCTATAACTGTTGCACAACAAGTAAAAGACACAGTCAGTTCTTTTTTCAAGTCAAGAAAACCCTTCTTCATATTAATAACTGGCCCAATGTGTAGCTATGACAGATACATTTTTACTAATATCGTTCTCTATGATGTCCTGACATGAAACTTTTTTTAACATAAGCTACTTTCAGCTGTTTGTTTGTCAGAAGGAGTTACCACAGTTTTACTGACAAAACCCCAAAGGTGAATCGAGCAGGTGATCGTTCACTTGCCAAGAGAAATCACGACACCATGCAGCCTCTTCATTTTCTTTTTTTTCTTTTTTTAAGTGAGTGCCTCTGAACCCCATTGCCTTTTTTATTGGCAGGCAGACTTAAAGATTATATTTTCTGATGTTGTGGCTGATTTGTTTTTTCTTACAAAATGTAAACACACCTTTTGCATATCCCATAGCATCATCTCCATCACCGATGTCATCCGAGTCGGACTCTGATGACAGCGGGTCATCTTCCCTTAAAGGTGGGATAACGCCATCGGCCTCGACCACGGCATCTTTCAGCAGCAGCGAGTCGAACTTCACAGTGTAGAAACCGCTGTCAAT
Organism: Simochromis diagramma; assembly: GCF_900408965.1. NCBI lineage: Eukaryota > Metazoa > Chordata > Actinopteri > Cichliformes > Cichlidae > Simochromis > Simochromis diagramma. Next base: position 35,712 of record NW_024387448.1, on the reverse strand, counting down.
TTCTAAAGTGAGAGGAAGGCTTTGAGTTATTTCTTTATACCTCTTCATACTTTTTTTGTGTTTACATTACGACCACTCTGTGAACAGAATACCTTTTATTTTGCCTGGGTGCCAGATACCGTCCTCATGACGAGCCAAGCAAGATGAACCTTCTTCCAGATTACTGAGATCAGAGTCTAGGAACTCTCTGAGCTCCGACACATAGACCACCTCACCGTGAGAAAACCTTTGATAGTGAAAAAACACCAAATATAAGATCTCAGATCTGTGTGTACAGATCTGAGATCCAAGTAGATGATACAATAATCTTGTAAGGGACTGAACTGACAGAAGCCCTGAATTTAAATCACGCTGTCAGTAATTTATGGTCACCTCAGTGAAAGTGATAATTTACCTGCAGTTATCCTGAAAGCGACATTTATCCTCCAAGTAGAACGGGCAGGGTTTCATAGACTTCTGGGTGGGGTAGATGTAGAGCACTCGCACTTGTGCCTCATCTCCATCTGGCGGTTCTGCCCCCACTACCATGGCATTGTGATACTCCAATGTTCCCCATGTTGTCCGATAGGGCGCTCTTACTTTGGTACCACTTAGTGCATCTTCTTCTTCCTTGTCCTCTTCTTCTTCTTCTTCCTCTTCATAATCCACCTCCCCCCCCCCCCCCTCCTTAGTTCTCTCTTTGGAATCTGAGCTATTACCCGAAGACTCCCCAAGTTCAGAGTAGAAAGCAGCAAACTCAGCATCAAGTCCACCGTTTGCATCAGTAGCTGCTTCTGATGCATTCACTTGCAGTCCGCTACTTTCCTCGAGGCTTGCAAGCAGCTGACTTTTTCTGACAGACACCAGGCTGGCCTCAGTGAGCTCTATCAGCTGACAGAGATCTTCTTTCAGTTTGAGCAGGTCTGAGTGCTGGGTGGGGTCCAGGCCGGCAGACAGGGCTGTCTCCACCTGCTGCAACTGGGCACTATAGGCAGCGATGGCTGCCTCAAGGGATTCTTCATCCATGCTGACCCTACGAGCCAGGGCAGGAACCGGCAGCTTATCCCCTTGCGAAAAAAACCCAAGATGCAAAAGATAAAAGGGGAATCTAGATATAAGAAGAAAGATCATTTCGAAAGTCACACTTTATGGGCCACTTATTTATAGCAAGAGAAGAAATTTCCAGATATTTGAGTGACAACAGGACAAAGAGGAAGCATAGCTTCGTGAATGTTGGTAAATCTGAGGTAGACAACAGAACCACATCTAAAAGATGTGATTTCATTGTAATAAGAGCATCGACTGTGTGTTACAGGTACCATAACATTTGTCAAGGATTTAACGTAGCAAAATAATCATGTCTGTAACATCATCACAGACTGTTTTAGCTGTTAGCCGTCTTTAAGCTAACTTTTACAACACTTGTATTACCTTTGTAATTAGGGTAGCTGTCTCATGTCCACCACGGCGACGGAAAATGACAGCCCCAACAAAATCTTCTTTATTCAAAATATGTTTAGTTCAAATAACTAAATACAGATACTAGAATTGTGCAGCACCGGCAAACATATGCCTATATGTATGAGTCTGACGTCCGATCAGTAGTCAAGCTCGCTTAAATGAATGGACTTCCTTTGGGAATACTCTACTTTCAAAATAAAGCTAACATCGTTAAGCGTCAAACCGTTTCGAGAGCTAAAAATTGTCAGAACAAGCTTAAAAATGGGGATTTCTCTGTAGCAAACGTCTTTCTCATAAAAAATTCTATAAATTCCCCGATGTTTTTTTTTTTTACACATTTTATAGGGTTTCTATCATAGGAAGAAAATTCTGTTTTATTTTGAAGACAAAGACCCAAAGTCGGAAGCCTTAGTTTACGTTAAACATGTGCGTCGTTGGCGCAGACTCATGATGCTGGTTATCGGCACAGCGTCATCTGTTTGTAAAAATCTAATTTTTCATTGTAAAGGCAAGCATTTCCAGTCGCTTTCACGGAAGGGGGGCTCCACTTAAACCTAACAATGTGAAGGTAGGCCGTGTTGATACTGACGCTGGTACCGCAGTGGTGCTTTAGAAGCTGGATGCTGTCAGCATGCTGTAGTTCAGCTACATGGTAGACTCGTCTTCTTAGACATGCTCTTGTTAAGTTTGTATTCCGTATCCTAAGATCTACATGAAGCAAACAAGTCTTCCAAAAGTGTTATAGTTGTACTAACGGATACAAGGGACCAACGCTAGTGTTTGGCAACACAAGACATCATAACTATCAGTGAAGCTGGTGCATGCAAATTCGGATGGATTCTTTTATTGACAGTAAGATGTAAAGCATTGTAATGCCATTTATATACAAAGGCTGCTGTACCTGTGATCATACTGTAGAAGTAGGTTTTTATGTAATTAACCTGTAAATATAGGCCTTCAAAGTTACCAGCTGACCAAATCATATTCAATCACAAAGACAAAGTAGCAAAATAAATCAATAAAATTATATCTTCTTGAGCAGCACAGACAGCTTCCCGGCTGCTTACAGCACTTACTCTCGTGTTCTGCATTTCTAGCCATCCTCCATCACCTAAGCACCCCTGCAGTGATGCCTCCAGCCATGTCTCAAATAAGCGATCCAAAGATTGCTTTTGCCTACTTGCGCCCAGCCTGTGTCCTGCTCACCCGAGAGCCCACAGTGGTTAATGTGGAGACACTCAAAGGCCAGTTAAAAGAAGTCAACGATGCCACGTTGCAGCAGCTTCAGGAGTACGTCCTCTTCCCTCTTCGATTTGTCCTTAAAGTCCCCGGGGCTAAGAAGGAGCAGCTGGTGCAGTCTGTGACCGAGGCAGTAAGCTATGTTTTGGAGAACACTTGCATCCACAGCTGGGAAACCCTCCACGACCTCTTTTCCGAGCTTTGCCTGTGCCTGTCCTCTTCAGCTGATCCCGGGAAGCCTGCAGATACATCAGAGGAGCTAAAATCAGCTGTTCTGAGGTGCCTGGATGCCCTGCTTCATGCTGCTTATGGTGATATAGTGTTCAAACTCTTTGAACCGATTATGCTGCCTGGGCTGGGTGCTGCCGTTTCACTGCTGCTGGCTTTGGGAGAGAAGGAGAAATCTCGAGATATACAGACAGCAGCCTTGAAGTGCCTCCAGGCTTTGACTCTGCAGTGTGACTGCACCCAGGAACACGTAGTCCCATCATCAGAGGAGCGATGCTCTGTAGGCAGCGCCATGGCATCATTTTTACCTGGAATCACCATGGCTACGGCCAGGATCATTACAGGAGATTTGAGGCAAGGCCATGCAGTCACAGTCCGGGCCATCAAGGTACCACATGTTTGTTAATCAGATTTACAACAACAGCACAATAATGGCTTAACACTTTATTAGACGATAGTCATCATATGTAATCGATGATCTCATGCAATTTCATAGTTCGCAAGTGAACATTTACCTTGTTAACTGATTTGAACATTTAATAAACCGTATATTAAAAAATTTATTATGTGATTGTTTGATTTGTTGAATAATTCAGTTGACCTAAACCTTTCATTTACAGAGCATGAAGAGGGCTTGTATAGTTTTTCCAGAACTAAAGGAAAATTTGACAATATCATAATACAAATGCACTGCAGTGATCTGATTATGTGATCATCTGTTGTCAGGTTTGGTCCAGGACTGTGGAGCTTGTCATGGAGGATGTCCAGCTCCAGTCCACTGAGTCCTATAAGACTCCCTCTGCAGACCTGGGGAGGATCGGACAGCTCATAGTCCTTCGGACACCGGAGTGGGTGAAGAACACGGCAGGGAAGCTGTCTGTCCTGCTCAAGAAGATAATCTCATGCACTTCAGCGCACCAGCACTGGAGGGTTAGAGTGGCAATGGTGGAGTTGGCCGATCACCTGCTGGCCAAATGCAGTCACTCACTGACTGATTGTGTAGGATCACTACTAGAAGCACTGGTGGGGGCAATCAATGATGTGGAACCTAGAGTCAGAGAGAGGTTTGATTTGATTGATATTTTTATAAAGAAAAGGAAGAAATGAATCATAATTAATGGATACAAGGTGTTTACTGATACTGCTATTTTCTCCTCTAGGTGTGAAGTTGCTCTCAGAGAGGTATCCCAGAGAAATCAGAGGTGCAGCGGCAGCAGTGGCACTCAGACCTTCACTGACATCTTATCTGAGAATCTCCATTCTTTGGCCACCTCCCTACCCAGACTGATGAGGACCTCTGATGACCAGAAGAAGCTCTTTGTTCTCAACGTGTTTTTGGGCTACTTAAAAATCTTAGGACCGCTTGTCTCTGTGGTGCTGAACTCGGCTGCACATCTGGAGAGGATTTCCAAAGCCTTAATGCAGGTAATGTAACAATAAGGTTACACTGCTTTTGATGTTATTATGCAACAACAGCCATGGATTTAAATAAAAAGTACACTTTTATCATATATATATATTATATATAGACTGAGCAGTAATGCATTTCTTGCATTTCTCATGGCTTCTAATGGGGGCCTTTCTTAAAATGACTCTGGTCCCAGTAACAAAGGCGCTTGTCGACTCAGAAATCGAGAGAAAACCAACAACACACCCGGCAGAACATTATGTTATTTACACGGGTGCACATGTGCGCATTCGCTGTCAAAATAAAAGACGCGCACCAGATAAGAAGTTGCAACGCGCGTTTGCGTCCATATAAAAGGCACTGTTTTTGTCCGCTAGAGTGGGATTTTCACGGCACATTCCGCACCACATCTCTGTGTGTTCATCATTTGTTTGAAGCCAGCTCACCTCCTGCAACCACTTTTCCGAGAATACGCGCTTCTTTTGTGGTTCGGACTCCTTCTGACATTTGTTTGGAGGTGGAGGAACACCAAAGTAATTGCTTAAAGGAGCTTCTTCGACATCTTTAAGAGTTTTAAACAAATGTCTGTCCTCCTCCAGAAAATCTTATGTATGCAAACACGCGTTGCAACTTCATATCTTGTGCGCGTTTTTTTTTTTTTTTTTTTTTGACAGCGAATGCGCACCTGCGGACCACTTATGTGCAGCCCCAGTTATATAGCTCGTCATATTGCAGCCACAGAAATTCTTTTGTCCATGAAACCATAAAGCTGCACTTTCTTTTTGCCTTATAGTCTGATTTGTCATAACTTTTCCGTTTTGTGGTAAGCTTTTCTTTGGCTGTCACTTCTTCACCCTGACCTGTCCTATTTGGCTCAGCAGAACTAAAATATATATGCTGCTGGTTTTACACACACACACACACACACACACACACATAACGGTCAGCGATTCTCTGCGCGATCAACCTCTCATATGTTTAAGCTGCGGGAGATTTCACTTGTCATGTTTGCATAGTAAGCTAACGATTGATAAGACGATGTCAGAGGAATTGGTGCGCAAATTATCATCACTCACCAATCAGTGCTGTCACTCTCTATATACAGTTCGCGTGAAAGTGAAAGCAAAAAACAAGCGCAAATTCAAACGCGATTTCAATATGTCACATATTGACAGTGGCTCACCGATGCCAATGACATAATTACCCAGCTACATTTCCGAAAGAATGCAAAAGCATTGACATATATTTTTCCTTCCTACAATAGATTTTGGTAGCCCGACTGGAAAGCGCTGTATCTGATTGAGGAATCACTCATCTTTGGAAAAGAGAGTTTATTACAGAGAAATGGCTCTTTCCAAAATAAAAGCTATACTATACGCTTCTTCTGGGCTATATTCTCAGCAGCATATTGTAGCGGGTCAGGGCTGTTCGGGGTTCTGTTTGTACAGTTATGTTTTGTTTATGTTGCCATAGTGACGGGTGACGCCCTCTCGCTGCGACGGTGTGTCCTTCCGGGGTCAGAGGGCGCTCTGTGTGTTGTTGTTGTTGTTGTTGTTGCTGTGCGGTTGCCGCGCTGAGCAGTTAGCTAGCGGCAGTGTTCTTCTGCAGATGTCAATAAACGGCTGTGCTCCCTGGCTAGCTCACGGGAAGCAAGACCAAACGACACCTCGACACCTCGTTGTCCGAGCTCGCCACATTGTGTCAGAAGTGGGATGATGGTAGCACCCCATGTTCTGACCCGAGTGACTTTTCCCCCGCCGGTCGTGACCGGCCGGTGTGCCAAAAGAAGGCACCTGGACATTTGCAAAGTGAAAGCAAAAAACAAGCGCAAATTCAAACGCGATTTCAATATGTCACATATTGACAGTGGCTCACCGATGCCAATGACATAATTACCCAGCTACATTTCCGAAAGAATGCAAAAGCATTGACATATATTTTTCCTTCCTATGATAGTCCGACGGGCAGGGCAGAGATAGATTTTGGTAGCCCGACTGGAAAAATCGCTAGCCCCGGGACGTCGGGCTAGCGATTTTGCGAGCCCTGTGTTACAGGCATGGCCCTTTAAGGATGAAGCCTGATGGGAAATGTATTCGGGATGTGTGTAGCGGGACTGCCTGGTGTGTGTGTGAAGAGAGAGAGTGGAGAAGGGGGAAAAGTAACGGTTAGCTACAGAAGAGACAAAAAGAAAATAAATAAAAGGAATATAATAACTCCCTCGACAGCCAGAGTTGTGTCGGCGATGCTCGCTGTGAGTAAACTGTTTCAGCCCACTGTACGCGGTGTTCGTGCCTTAGAGAAGAAGAAGTTCGGTGAAGCAGTTTCCTAGGCCTCCTTCGATCTTTTTGCTAGCGAAGTTGACCTGTATAGTAAGCTGTTGCCGGCTACGAGTCAGTTACGGAACCTTCAAGTAACTGCCAGAGGTTTCCTTACTACGGTTCGGGGCCGCGGATCTGGCGCGGTAACACCTGTATCTGATTGAGGAATCACTCATCTTTGGAAAAGAGAGTTTATTACAGAGAAATGGCTCTTTCCAAAATAAAAGCGATACTATACGCTTCTTCTGGGCTATATTCTCAGCAGCATATTGTAGCGGGTCAGGGCTGTTCGGGGTTCTGTTTGTACAGTTATGTTTTGTTTATGTTGCCATAGTGACGGGTGACGCCCTCTCGCTGCGACGGTGTGTCCTTCCGGGGTCAGAGGGCGCCCTGTGTGTTGTTGTTGTTGTTGCTGTGCGGTTGCCGCGCTGAGCAGGCAGTGTTCTTCTGCAGATGTCAATAAACGGCTGTGCTCCCTGGCTAGCTCACGGGAAGCAAGACCAAACGACACCTCCGTCTCCTCGTTGTCTGAGCTCGCCACAATCTTGTCAGAAGTGGGATGATGGTAGCACCCCATGTTCTGACCCGAGTGACTTTTCCCCCGCCGGTCGCGACCAGCCGGTGCGCCAAAATAAGGCACCTGGACATTTGCAGGACTTTGTGTTGGGTAATGGGGTCGTCGGGGACGACTGACCCCTTAGGTGGGGGCTATGTAGCGGGTTAGGGCTGTTCGGGGTTCTGTTTGTACAGTTATGTTTTGTTTATGTTGCCATAGTGACGGGTGACGCCCTCTCGCTGCGACGGTGTGTCCTTCCGGGGTCAGAGGGCGCCCTGTGTGTTGTTGTTGTTGTTGTTGTTGCTGTGCTGAGCAGTTAGCTAGCGGCAGTGTTCTTCTGCAGATGTCAATAAACGGCTGTGCTCCCTGGCTAGCTCACGGGAAGCAAGACCAAACGATACCTCCGTCTCCTCCTTGTCTGAGCTCGCCACAATATTAAACCTATCAGGTCCCCATAAGGAGAATCATGTGCTAACGGCTGTCTAAATGACTCGGGTAAAGTTTGTAGCATGCATGCTTGTTGTTTTTGTCTGCTTCCACTTGTCTTTGCACTAGGATGATATCAGCGTAAATGTGCAGTCATATTCGTTGTGTTCCCACTAGTGCTGTCAGTGTTAATCTCGTTGAAATGACGTTAACGCCACAACACCGCAAATCTCCCTGCGTGGGGCTAGACGGCCAACATGTTAACGAGCTAACTGCGCTAACACACTAGTTCCCACCCATATAATTGAGCATTGCGTGGCACATCCAACATACTGTTTTACTTTAGTCCATGACGCGTTTACCTTCAGGGTAATACGTCACATGAAAACCAAAATAATTCCAAACACCAGATCTGAATACATATATATATATGTATATATGTATATGTGTGTATATATATATATATATATATATATATATATATATGATTTAGAGATCTGTACAGAAATTTGTGTGTCTTGTTGAGCATGCACCAACACACACACAAAAACAATGAACACACATAAGCTTTTTTGCAAATGTTTCTATAAAAACCAGAGTAGTGTTCATTTGTGGATATATATGCTCACTTTTGATGATGATGTGATAAGGTGTTATCTCATCTATACATAAAAGTACTTCAAACCCCACATGCACATGTAATGTGATCTGTGTGTGTAGGACAGCTCAGACATGTGTGTCTGACGATCTGTAAATGAGCATAGTAGACATAAAAAAGTAAAGTGAGAGAAATCGAGTTGCCACAAATATCTCTATATCTAAATAATCCACGCAATTTATATAGTCGAAAAAGAGTAGAAAGAAGTTTACACTTATTTGATCCCATCTCCCTTAATACTCTTTAATATTTAAACATTTCATTTGTCAAATTCTACCAAATGTGCTGTTGTAGCTACTCACAGTGAGTTTTTCTTTTACATTTTTTCCCATCTACCAAAGAGCAATGATATCAGGGAGGTGTCTGCACAGCCCAGAGGACACTAAAAGGCAATTCCCATCTCAGCCAGTCTGTTCACCATGCTGCCATCTGGCAAGCAATACAGAAATATAAAACATTAAGCAGTTTTCTTCTTTCCTCATTTTCTCTACTTCCTCAGGCTGTCAGTTTACTGAATGATCCTCAACACTTTACCACGAAGAACAGCTATTTTTTTTCCCTACTTTTAAGTGATATAAAGTTTTGTTATACAACCATTTATTTAATAACAATAATAATAAGGATTATTCTTGACTCTTTAATACAATTTCAATTCAATATAAGAACGAAGACATGTGCAAATATAGTATAATTTAGATGTGTTCAGTAACTATGTGAATGAGTGTGCAAATAAGGTCCAGTTTGTAGTGGATTTGTGGAAGTTTTTGTTGTTTTTGAGACTTGGTGAGTTATTGTAAGGTGTTTGTGTATGTCAGTTCTTTGGTTGTATTGAGTTGAGGGCTCTGACTACTTGGGGAAAAAGCTCTTGCAGTGTCTGGTGGTTACGGTTTTGATGCAGCAAAACCATCTGCCAGATGGAATCAGGGAGAATAGAGTATATGAGGGGTGGAACGTGTCCTTCACCATGCTGTTCGCACATCGGATGATGTGTGTGTGTCATAGAGTTGGTAGATGGGTGGGAGAGGGCCTCCAATGATCATCTCTGCTGTCCTCACTATCCGCTGCAGAGACATCTTTTCAGCAAAAGTGCAGTTCCCATACCAGATAGCGATGTAGCAGCAGAGGACACTTTCAGTGGTTCCCTGGTAAAATGATGTGAGGATGGGAGGAGGGAGACTGGCCTTCTTCAGTTTGGTGTTCAGGTTCCAAGAGAGGTCATCATATGTGCACTCCCAGGAACCTGAACACTGTTGACCATCTCAACAGCAGATCCGTTGATTTGCAGTGGGGTGTGGGTCGTTGAGCTCTTCCTGAAGTTAACAACCATCTCTTTAGTCTTCTGAACATTCAGAGACAGGTTGTTACTCTGACACCAGTCCACCAGGTGTTGTACCTCCTCTCTGTATTCAGACTCATCGTTGTTGGTGACCTGGTTATTAATGCAAAAAATAATATTTTTAAATGTAGTCTCTTCAGGACTGCAGCCCAAAATATAGTATTTGACTTGTCAATGTTCACGTACAAAACCAAAATGATATATGTCTTATTTTGTGTAGAAATATAGGGCACCTTGGCATTAGTATTTTGTAGTCTGTAGTGCGGCTGCTTTAAGGTCCAATCTTGAATGTTTTTAGATTTCCTAACCCCGTTAAATTTCCTAAAGCTTCTGCATGCTTTACAGGTGCTGGAACTCGATGTGATGGATGTTCGCATTGTGGAGGAGAGGAGTTACGCTGCCGTGGAGATGAGCACCGGCTCCCATGATTCCTACACCACTCACACACAGAGGAAGCATTTTCTCTACTTCACAGATGAGAAAATCTTCTCTGTGCTCATGGAGATCTGTCGCACATTAGGTATAATTGCTCTTTGACTTGGACTCAGTTAGCCACTCCTGTTTTGTATCATCATTGTGCCTTTTCCATTGTAATTTCAAATGAATTTAAAGCAGTTATCTTCTAAAAACAACGACAGCTGGTATAAATACTCGTGGGTTGTAGCTGGCTCATTTCTTTAGCTCTCACAGATAATGTTTTTTTGTCTTTAGGTTATTATGGCAACATCTACCTGCTGACCGATCATCTGCTGGACTTGTACTGCCAGTCTTCAGTGTACAGAAAGCAGGCTGCCATGGTGTTAAATGAGACAGTTAGAGGTGCAGCAGGTATCGCTGTGGCAGACCAGAGTCAGGGTTTGGAGACCAAAGTTCGTGAAAGCCCTGCCACCCAGGAAGATATTAAAGCAGCAGCTGTTTCTATCATTGAGGAATACACCAGCCTGAACAACTGGCATTTGATTACAGTCAGCGAGGAGACGGATAGAGACCGACAGGATCAGCAGGTGAGGATATTTCAGTCCTGGTGCATCATTCATCAAGCATTTCCACACATAGTATATCATTTATTAACTTCATCTTGCCTCTAAGTGGAGTTCCTGACAAGTAGTATACTGACTCATCTCCTGTAGAGATGATTACAAAGAAATGTGCAAAATGCACATCCAGTCTAAACAGCAGAGCTGTTTGTACATAGATGCTACAAAATAAATCTAAGCAGTAAAACCTGGTTTAGACTAATTTAACTGAAGACTGAAAACATAAACAACACTCCTCATATCTTTTTAGAAATAATGCAAACATAGGCAAGGAATAGAGGGCACATTTTTGGGTGTTGGCAAGGGCTTTATTGTACAGAGTGAGGAGCGATCAGCGGATATTCGGATCAGCGGATATATATTTGGCCAGTTCTGGTTGCAGCAGCCTGTTACCATGTTTTGCTGTTCTTCATGCACAAAAACACTTTACAACTCCAAAGACACAAAGAAGTGAAATGATGTCGTTGTGATGGTCTGGCTTCACACGTCTGGGAGTGTCAGGGACTCTTCGTTTACTTCTGCACAAACTTTTTTTTAAAATCACGTGGGCTCTGGGCTTTACCAGCTCACGTATCCACGCCTCTTTTCACACTGATTTCTCAGCAGACTGAGCAGAAGTCAAAGCTGCTGCGAGATTTGAAGTTGCTACTCTGAAGTATCAAGGCTGGATTTTTGGAGCACGAGAAAATGTCTGCAAGCCTCCACCGAACAGAGGCCATAAACCTCTGGCAGCTTTCTGTTAGTTAGTAGATAAACTTGCAGTTTCACTCTGTCAGCTAAAAAGTACAAACATCCTGCCGGCATTGCCAAATAAAAGAATCGAAGAACACAGATACACGTTTGTCAGGAGGAATTTTTGACTCCTATAGAGGCGCTTTCTGTTTCTGCACTCAAGTCAAACTGTGTCATAAATGGAGTGCAGTATGAACCTAGTTTTCTTACTAAAACACATGGTAAGATGTTGAATGCTTTTTCATCCTTATAAAAAATTTTTTACACAAAGAAACAGAATGACTCTGTTTGAGACGAACAAGCTGCCTGCATAGACGGGCTCAGTAAAAGATGTCGATAGTTCGATTGGAGAGATCATACATGCCACTTCCTCTATAGCTGAAAATTCACAGGACATTTATAAACAACAGTGATTCCCAAAGTGTGGGCTGGGGCCCCCTTGTGGGCTACAGAGGTACTGCAGCTGGGCTGTAATACTTCTATTAGAGCTCAAAGCTATATACTTATTAACTTATATTTATTTATTATCTATTAATTGATGTATTTATATAAAATTTGAATTAAAACTGGTACTAGGAAATTATTAGTTTATGATTTTACTCATTACTCTGACCTAAATAGAAAAAGAGAACACATTAGACTGGTTTTGTTCTCTTTACTCTGGCTTCCATTACGTTTTAGACTTGATTTCATTTCACTGACTTTTAACGCTGTGAGTCGTGACGCTCCTGCCTACATGTCTGATATTTTTGAACCCCACGCTCCCTCTTGCAGCCTGAGATCATCTAATCAAAGGCTGTTGGTGGTCCCACAAACACGTTTTAAGCCTGGAGGAGAGTGCTGCATTCAGTCATTGTAATGATAATAATTATCATTATTATTATTAAGTTTACTGCTCTTTTATTCAAGATTGTCTCTTAGTGGCAGGTGGGCCACACATTGATTCTAACACTTTGCATATGACTGGGTAGGGTGAGCATTTTATAAGCACTTGTGTGGTTTTTGTTTATTTAAGGAAATACATCAGTTTCCCTTGTATTTTAAATTTGAGTGAAGATCCTAAATTGGCCCCCACTCTTCACTTTGAGAAAGGCTAATCTGTGTTATCCCCACATGAGCACAGTCAGATATAATACAGGCTTTCACTCAGGAGCAGGAAGGCTAAAGGCTGTTTAATGTTTGATCTAACTGTGTCAGACATTTGCGTTCTCACGTGCATGGACAATATCTTGAAAACTTCAGAGCTGCAGTGCATGTGTAAAAGTGGTTAGAAAGCAGTGCATTAACACAGGTTTTGTCTCTTTGCGTAGCTGCTCAGTCCATCCAGACTCCTCTCCATATCCAACAGTGATGCCGGCAACTCAAATAAAAGCTCTCTCCAAGTGATTCCTTCATCATCAACATCTGCATCCACAATCCACCAGCTCAACAGCAACATCTGGCAGCTGTGCATCCAACTCGAGGGCATCGCCTGCTGTGCTCAGGCGCTGGGCCGCGATTTCCGTCCCTTGTTGATGACCTCGCTGTATCCTGTGCTGGAGAAAGCTGGTGAGGAGACGCTGCTGGTCAGCCAGGCGGGACTGAGCTCCATGTGGGACATCAGTAAGGCCTGTGGATACGCTTCCCTCAAGGAACTGATCAATGAGAACTCTGACTACCCGCTTAATGACATTTCACTCAACCTTCAGAGAATCAGCCAGCATCCACAGGTAGTTATGTTTTTAACCCAAAATGGACACAGAAATGACTGCTGGAGGGTTTACCTGATTTCCTCCTTTGTCTGCTTAAGCCTGTGCTGCCCTGAGCTTGTACTGTATTTCATTATAATCCTGTCTTGTTGGCCAGGCTCCACGGGTGTTGACAGTTATGTTGACTCACTCTGACTGCAGCCTGCTGCCACTGGTCGGGGACATCGTTCAGGATGTGCTGACGGCTCTGGATCTCAGCTACGAGCGCACAGCTGCTCTTTTCTGCTCCGTGCTGCACGCGCTCATGAAGGCACTGGGTAAGATTTCAACAGTGATGTCAGCTTGAGTCTCACATATGCTGGGAGTCAAAGAGGACAAGGAAGAAAATGTAACTCATGTTTTCTGCAGTGTCTTTCAAACTTTCTATCAAGGAGTACACTTCAGGATAAATAACTTTGCTTGTTATCAAATTATCAGTATCTTTGGAAACATTTAATACATCGTGATGGTTTAAATGCTCAGTCGTTTTCTGCTACATATTCATAATAATATTTATACAGCGGCACTATAGGTATTTGCAGTTTTACAAGCCCTCACAGTAAAAATGTGTAAATTAAATGTCACTAATGGCTCTTTCCAAAAAACATCAGTGTTTGTGTCACACTGATTTGATCAGCTGACTTATTTTATTGTAACCAAACCTATGTTCATATTGTTGTCTTGTTTTTCCTTTAGCGAGGTGGTTTCCTTCCACTTGTAGCAGGACCAGTAAGTCTACCAGCTACAGGCAACGCTCCAGTGACCAGGAAGACCTCAGCATTCGCCAATTCCTGCTGAATTACCGCAAACAGAAAGAACTGGCAGAGGGCATTGGAATAGAGGATGATTATAACACTGAAGACCAAGGTAATAGGTCTGTCTAAGGGCCAGTGGAATATAAGCTATAGGTTGTAGTGGTGATTATTTTAGATTCAGAGTGTAGAGGAGATGGATCATTGTAATTAAGAGTCATAGAAATCTGAACCTCACTGCTAAACTGGCGGTCTAACTGTACATGTGCTCCATTGCAGAAGTCCCTCCCACTGAGTGTGAGGATGTTGAAGATACTGGTAGTCCTGATGTGAAAGCAGAGCTTCCCTCCCACCTCAGCATCACTAAGGATGTTATGGAGCGCTGCATTCATCTGCTGTCTGATCCCAGCCTCAGGCTCCGACTCAAGGTACTGTATCAGTAGTTTTACGTAGAGTCAACTGTTGGACTAATAACAAAAATAATCATTCTTGTGAAGGTAGGACCGCCAGCGTTGGTACAATTCATCCTGTCAGAACTGTGTGGAGGACTGTTCAGTGGTGTAATGCTCATCAAGGAAAAACATTCAGTCTGGTCCAGGAGTGAAACAGAAATAAGTCTGTGCTGAAGTCGTGCCTGCTCAGGAGTTTGGGCTCTCAATGAAGACCTCAGTAATTAGTTTCAGCTCACATATAATCAGGATCAAAACAGAGATAATTGTTAGGTGTGTTGTGCGTCTTTGTCTTTAGGTACTAGACGTGCTGGAGTTGTGCGTTCAGGTGCTGAGTGACAGGGAAAATGAACTGCTGCCTATGGCTCATCGCTGCTGGCCAGCACTCCTGCAGAGACTCACAGCTGATGACCCATTAGCAGTCCTCAGAGCCTTCAGGGTAAGTAAAACAAACCTCTCTTTTCATTATGTGAGTCAAAATTATTCAAGTCGTCTTTCGTTTTTTAAACTCTTTATAGTGAAAGAATGAAAGATGGTGCCCAACAACAGGCTTATTTCATTCAGAAATAGTTCTATTATTTACTTTTTTGGGTTGTAATGTGAAGACTCTTTAAACTAACATTTCTTCTATCAGCACAGAAAAATCACAGTGTGGATGCCTTCTTAGAGGCTGCTTGTCGGTGTAAATTGGGCTACTCGTCAGCTCCTGTCATCAGCTGGACTATTTTTGAATTTGTTATTCATATTTTCATTGATGAACTGACAAATTCAAACACGTTAAGTCTGTAAACAGTCATTTATTCACTCAGAGCTGCTGCTGGGAAATTGTTTCATCAGCTTTGGGATATATATACGAGTTTTGTAAATGCTATAATTCATCCAGGAGTATACAACGGGAAGGTTTTATTGAATTTTGACAGCTTGCTCCTTTTGTACATTACATTTTTGTACATTTCATTCCAGGTGCTGTGCGTGCTGGGTGAAACATGTGGGGACTTTCTGAGGAGGAGGGTTTCTAAAGAGGTTCTGCCCAAGCTGAGCGCCTCTCTGGCACGGCAGGCTCCGATCAGCGCCAAGGCTGGGCCTGTCTACACACACACCCTGGCCTACAAACTGCAGCTGGCTGTATTGCAGGGGCTGGGCTCACTGTGCCAGAGACTGGATCTGGGTAAGAGAATAGAGACACAGTGCTCACAAACAGCACAGTTTCACCAAGACACAACATAGTGCATCATCCTGTAGAACTGTACCTGGGCTCTGGCAATGATCAAAGCAGCCACAACATGGACAAATCAGAGCAAGACAACTATTCTTAGTATGACGCCTCACTTTATGGAGATTGGTGCAACATGAAGCCCATTTATGTAAAAATACATTGAAGACAGATGACCTCTTATCTTTATCTAACCTCTTTTCAGCTGTAATATTTAACTGAACACAACGAGAGCAAAGAGCTACCAGGATTTTTTTGGCCTACTGTTAAATGCCCCCTGTTCAATACTTTACTTTTTCTTTTTACTTTTTCTCTGTGCTGTTTTGATCCCATATTTATTTTGGGTAAATACATGTTATCTATCTTATTGAAGCCTATTTGATCACAGGGCTGTAACTTTCTTGTAGGAATCAACTTTATGATTTATAAATGAATGAGTTATAGTCAGCTTTCTTCCTGTGAGTGAGACAACAGCAATACAAGTTTGTGTCTGTACTTTAGTACAGAGATGAAGATGTCTCTATACTGAGGTTAACAAATTAGGTTGTTAGCCTGATTTGACATTAAAGCTGTGTGTGGGGAGATGAGTCGTCAGAAAAAGCCAAAGAATTTATTGAAGCTCCTTCACCACCAGGTGGCAGTCTCGTATAACAATGAAAATCAACCATTGGTATCACAGCATAAATCAGGGCATCTCTGCTTTATTATACAAACCTTAAACAGTTTGACATCCTAAATGCATGACGGTGATGTTATTACTAAAAATGCCTCTTCACTGTGGCAGCTCTGTGATTCAACATATGTTAACCATGACTTTGATGATACGGACCACAGCCAGCTGTGCCAGCAGGATGCTGCTCAGGTCCAAACTGCACACACAGCTACGACTGCAAGCAGCTCTTCTTATACCCAACTGAGAAACGTGATTGTTCAATCAGCGAATGCGAAGCCATTTAATTGATAAGCTCAGAGTAGTTGTTGTTATTTTTGCTTACTTTGTGCTCAACATACTTCCATTAGCATGTTGAAAATATTCAAGGCCTGCAGGCTTCTGCCATTACATTCCCAATTATGCAATTATGAGCTGCTTGTGTAATTTTTGGTCACCTGCGCAGTGTGGAGGTGAACTGAGTGACAGAGTGAATATCACAAATGTCACACCCTCCCACTGAGGTTCATCGCTGACAGAGGAAAAGAGTCACAAAGGTGACAGAGCTGTCTGCAGCCTTTCCAGAGCCAGCATTACATCTAACAGTGACAAGGACTGCAGTGTAAAGACAATTGTTTCATTTTGTAAGATATCAGGTTGTTTGTGAAACTGTTCCTTTAAAATAGCGTACGGCACTTTTTGTACTGCAAACTCTCTCGTACAGTGTAGTGTGCAGATAAACAGGCACGATACACGTTGTGTGTTTGAGATGCTCTTTGTGATTATTCTGTGAAGTCGGTTTCAGTATGGTCTTCAGGTCACAGGGGGTGGGACAAACATGGTTTTAAAAAGGAGATTAACCAGCAGTGGTGAGGGAGACGTGGTATGTAGTGGGAGTGGGCAATTTCAAGAATAAATGCTCACCTGGACAGGCAGAATTATTGTTGGTAAGCTTTAACGTTCTGACCTCTCAAAACTGCTGTGAAATCCTCCCTGAACCACCTCAGCAGTTTTACTGAGCTCACTAGTTATCAGAGGTAAAGTCCAGGCTTGGTCTACTTTTTATACTCTTTCATATTTTTCCTAGTTCCTCTTCTTTCCCTCCTCCCTTCTTATCTTTACCCCATATTTTTGGAACCAGTATCATATATTTAAAGGTTTTGTTCTTTTGGATATAGAAGTGTTATTATGTGCACGCACTGGACATAATCAGAAAAGAAGCACTCACAACAGTAACCATGTATGGAGTGAAGCCTGGAGCTGCACATGTAACGTGCCCCACTTTCCTCACAACCTACTGCACCACTGCCTGCTGTTTCAGCCCATCCACCACCCCAGCATCCACCTGTATGCTCCTGGAGTTTTATGAGTAACATATTTGCAGGGAGTGATCCACCCGAAGACCAGGCACCGAGCTCAAACTGTATTCTGCTGCTGTGATTAATTCGTGAAATTAACTTGGCTTTGTTGTATTTTATTCTTTTTTATTTTCTTTTACAAGTCTATTTCTGTTGAAATTTCTGGATAAAATATAAAAGTATTACAATTGTTATATGAATAAAATATAGTAAAAATGTCCTGTGTTTGGTTTTCTCAGCTGAAGCAGACCTAGATGTGGTTTGTGAAGCCTGTCTACCCTACCTGAGCTCCAGACAACCCATCAGACTGCAAGAAGCCTGTTTAAAGTAAGTCTTTATTAAGGACCGCTGTAGTCTTGGAAAGTAACTAAATCCTTCATTTAGTTACTAATGTGTTTGAGTGTTACACACAGACAGAATGCCATAAATGAAAACTGTACCATCCAGTTGACATTGTATTGCCATGTTGGTCATTAACAGCCACGTAACATGATTTATCAGTAAAATCTGAATTTAAATTGAATGCTCAACATCATATTTGGAGAGGTGCTGGGTGTTACACAACAAAAGATGACTTCAGGAGTCATTCATTGTCTCTGAACACTGAATATGAAACAAAGCACTGTGGCTATAGCTTTTGTTTCCTGAAGGAGAGGAACATGGGACCTGAGAATGGAATACCTCAGGAATAATCAGGTTCCTGCATGTTCTGGGTAAAGACACCAGTATTTGTGACTTTAAAGTATATTACCTGTAATATAAGACTTTTAACCCTTTGCTGCAAACTTTAGTAAATCAGTTTGTGGGCCTGATTTAAATATCACCCTCACTCATTTTGTCCCTTGAGAAAGAAGTTCCAGAAATACGCAGATGTAGTTCTGCAGTTGTGGCTAAAACCAATAGGAGCGGCTAAGCTAACTTACAATAGCTAGCAATCCCAACTTGGCAAAAGTGTTCCTAGCCAGGTAAAGAGGATAAAAAGTGAGAATGACTGTGATGAGGAGTTTATATGTGGCATATCATCACAGGTCAGTTGCTGTACAGGCGTGAATAGAAGTGTCTTCAGGACATGTAGAGCCGTGATCTCCCAATACTGTGTGTACGAATCTGAAAGGGAACTCGTTTCACCTTTACACTGGCATCTGATGCAAAAAGTGTGCACTGTGAGACCTACAGTAATGTAAAGGACAGATGGAAGTTGTGAATAAAAAAAGCAAATAAATAAATAGCTCAGAATGCAGTATGCAAGCAGCCTTTCATAACTCACATCATTCTGAATTATTGATCTAAGTGTTTGGGTAGCAACATAGCAGCCACAAGTAAAAACACACGCTTTAATATATTTAAGTATTTTCCTGCTTGGAGGTGATTTAAAAAACAAACCTGAAGAGAAAGGCAGTGTTGAGTTAATGAGCTTATAGTTAAACTGTTGGCCTGCATGTTAAAGCCAGCAAAACTCGTTCAGTCTGTCACTTTGGATTATAGGAAGGTGTTTTCCATACAATAGATATTACGTACAAGGCAAAACACAGCTCAGAACTAATCCTGTTCCCATGTTTCTTTCCCTTTCCTGCACAGTGTGTTCCGACACTTAATCCAGGTGGATCCGGACACCTTCTGGTTTACTCTAAATGAGCTGCACTGCCCGTCCTCTTACATCCCACACCACCCCGACCTCCTGCCGGTGCAGCTGAACGGCACGGGCAGGCCGAGAGACGAGTTCTCGGACAACGTGTTCAAACTGCTCAAGGAGGAGTTTGGCTCCGTTACTGAGACAGTTAACCAGCCAGTCAGCTAATGAGCTGCTGCTTGATGAAATTGACTCATCTCACAAATGGACAACTTATTGAACCACGACTTCAACAGGTCAATTAACTGAAAGAAATCTGTCAGCTGTGCCAAATAGTTGATCACCTAGCTCTGTGGAATTAAGAGCTACTCTGTAATTTACAAAATGTTACTTAGTCATCACCTTCATTATCTAACCTCCTGGCTTCTGCTAGCCCACAATTAGTACTTACTGTACATTAACATTAGATGAAAATGGAGGTCTACTGAGTTATGTTTGATTAAAAAGAGAAAAAAACTAAAGTGTCTGACATTTTTGTCTCTTTCCTAATTTTCCCGAGGAGGGAATCTCAGCAGATGAATTCACACACATTTTTACATCATATGATTTGATTTGATATACCTTTATTAGTCCCACAAGGGGAAATTTCATAAGGCTGCCGACCTATTGCACGCAATGGCGGCACCATCTTACCCTCCGACCATACATACATTACACAAAACATCACATGGGGAAGACAGGTCAGAGAGGTATAACAATGGAAAATGCACCACATGAGGAAAGATAAGGAGAAAAAAATAACTCCCCCCAGACTGAGCTCCAACAGGGAGATCAGTTTGAGAACAGAAAAAAAACACCTCTGCACATAGCACATGAAAAAACTCTTAATACACCAAAGAAACACATGACAAGCAACAGGGGTGGGCAAAGGGTGAGAGACAGCCGATTTAGACAGTACATCCGGGCTTGCAGCCTGTGCGCTGGTCTCCTTGATCCACCGTCAGCATCGGAAGGGAATAAGCGTCGAAGGCGTTTGGAAAGGGAGGGGGGATGAGTGTGTGTGTGTCCAGAGTTCAGCTGAGACAGTCCTTCGCCCTGCTAGGCTAAGTAAACAGTCTTCCAGCCAACCCAGGTGGCCTTGCATGGAATGGGAAGGAACAGTCTAAACACAGTCGTTATCAGGGTGTTGTTGTTCGGCTCCAGCCTTGCGACCGCAGCTGGCGCCGAGAGGGTATCCGCATGAGGTGATGGTGCTTTTTACTTTAGTGCGAACAGCTCATATGAATTTCAAAGCAGTTCTGCAGTTCAACACTGGTCTCTCAATCTCCCGTTGGAGAGCCGCGAGCTTCGCCATACTTGTGTTCTGTGATGTTGTCATTCTTGTGCTCAAGGAGCCGATTCTGAGAACTCACGACAGTGTGCCTCCCCGAGATGTCATCCAATTTGCGCTCAGAGATGTTATTCCGAGCGAGCCCTTCCAAGATGTAATCCAGTCTGCACTCAGAGATCTTATTCTGAGTATTCACAGCAGCCGTAGCCTTTCCAAGATCTTATCCGTGCTGCACTCAATGAGCCCATTTTGAGAAACTCACGCCTCTTCCCATCGTTTCAATCCCAGCGGGCAGCTTTGTGGAGGTTTGAACAGCTGGTTCCGCTTTTTTAATTCTTCAGTAAGTCAGGGCCAAGCCAGCTCCGATCAGCCAGAACCTTGTTACCATGGTTCCGAATAGGTAGATATCTTCAGCACTCAGGCTCGCCCAAACCCAAACTTCTCGTTGAGAAAGGGGTGTCAATTGCATTTAAGGACCAGTTGATCCAATCCATAATTCCTCTTTTAGGTTTTAGAGAACAGACTGTGAGAGAGTGTTCCAGGGAAAAGTAATACAAAAAACACGAGACTAGACAAGGACATAAGAGGCTAAGCAGTGAAACTAAGGGAGAGGAGGAGAAGAGAAAAGTGCGACCGCCTTCGTCAAGAGCAGTGTGACCTTCTTGGCCAGGCTTGGGACCAGCAGTAACAGTATACTAGCTTTGGAAGCCCTGAGGATGGGTGTCTCCTCCACAAAGGAGCCACTAAGAACATACATGAAAATTGTATAAATACGGTTACAGCTGTTGATTGGGATTTACAGGAGTACAGTACAGGAGCCGGCATTGCCACATAAAAGATTTCATTTTTGCTGCTTGATGCAATGATGATGATGCAGTGTACATAAAGTTAAAAGATTACAGCTAATAAATCAAATTTCATTTCATTCAATTTTATATGTGTGCATGAGCTAACTTGTAAAGCCCTTTGGTCAGCTGTGTCGCCTTTAAACGTGCTATAGAAATGTCACTGGACAATGGAGAAAGGATAAACTGAACCCATTCATGGCCAGCTTGAGCCAAGCGGTCCTCGGTAGCCATGACAACGAAGACGTCCCACAAATCCCGCTGGGCAAAACCATTGATGCACACCCTGCAACTAAATATAGTCATCTAAGGGTGTTTACTCACTTTATTTCACTTCCACGATGTTATTTCTCTCTCCTACAGTTTACATAATCTGACGAATTCTGCAAATTAGTCGATGACGTCATTTAGCCACTTTTAATGACTTTTCGGAAAGTCAATACCGATTTTCCTTACTGAGAAGCTGGTAACACTGTTTGAAGCAGACACACATTGCCAGGGTTGTGGTTGGCACGGCTGACTGGGTAACACCTTATGACCAGCTAGTGTCACTAGCTGGTGACAATGAGAGCATTTGGCGATCCCAAAGGCTGCTCCAGAAACGATTAAAGTATATTTAAAATATTTGTTCAGTACTTTTCCAAACCCCAGCAGCTGTCTGTTCTAAGTTTTGAGTCTCTACTAAAATAAAAATAAAAGCATTGTAACCTGTTTGTTTTTATTTAATAAGCAGCGTAGCTGTACACTATTATTATTAAGAGAGATTAAGCTTGTGTTTCTGTCATGCAGTGATTGTGCTTAACTGTATGAAGCTTATTAAACATTGTGAAATATATCACATGTAAAAGCCAATTCTGCCAAAGTGCTTAAAATACTTGTTTAAATTATCTTTTTTTCTTAAAGAAATCTACTTCATCATGTGTAATATTTTATATCATGTGTAAGTTCCATCACAACCTGCTGTGGTTTTATTTTGAAATGTTTTTATTATTGCAAGCTGCACCCAGTGTGAATGTAGAGATTTGTGAATTTCATCAGTAATAAATGTTTTTGGACCCTTTAAGGCTGAAAGCGTTTGTCACACTCATATCACAGACGTCTAACGTCATCTTGTTGGCCACACTAACTAAAGAACAAACAAACAAACAGCCCACCTGTAGCATTTCTACACATTGACCTCCACAGAAAAGTGTCAGTGTTAAAGGACCTACATGACATAAAGCAGGTCATTGTAATGTTGTTGCACACTGTTGCAGTAATGAATGTCCTAATATGTATATTGTCAATAATAATGTGGATACTCAAATTGCAACTCAGTCTGAAGAATCTAAAAACGGTGAGTCGAGATTTTTTACCTATTTTTTTGGAGAAATCATGGGTGACAATAAACAGGCAGTTGCTATGCTTCTACGTTTAATGATGATTACTTAACCTGACCTGCATCATTTTACACTCAGTGGTCACATCACATCTCACTGCTGTCAAAGAGTTCATTAACTTGGCACAGGTCAGCAGTCCTCCTCCACCGCTCTCTGTCCCTTCAGCAGGTCGATGCCAGCACTTTAAGCTCTTTCAGTCAGAAACCTTTGCTGACCAGCCAGTCCTTCAGCTCATATCGAAGTGACCTTTGACCTTCACGGTCATGGTGATCTCATTGACCTGTGTAAGCAGCTCTTTCCCCATCACCTCCTTCAGGTACTGCCTCACGTCCTTCTCTAGAGCCCAAATGTCACCCTCCCTTTTCCATATCAGCGTTAATTTCCAGTTGCTATTGGTTACATCAGTGTAAATCAGGATGTCGTGTCGGGAGCTGCAGATCATGTAGGGCAGAGACGAATTCGGGCAGATCCCGCAGTAGGCATCCAGCCTGATGGGGTAGGACCGGTGTGTTTAGGCAGAGTGGGGATCCGTGATGGTGGGATGAGCCGCTCAACAGCTGAACTCTTCACTCTTGGTAAAATGTTGAAACTGTTTTGGGTTCTAATCATAGGAATAGACAGTTTTTAGATTATATAAAAAACTTTAAATTGGTCTGAATTGATCATAATGGGAACAAGTTGTTGAAAAATCCTTCCTCAATACGCATCTGAACAGACCCAACAGAGCACCTCAGTAAAGGACTTTAAATTCTTATCACTACAAAATTAAATAACTGGGCAAAGGACAGACGCAACAATACTGATGATTACAACCTCACAAAGAAAACAGAATGTATGTTGTATCACTCAACACTAGAGGATATATTAGCTGTGTCAGTTGTTAGACTTGAAACAACAGCTTTAATGTCCACATTTTGACTTTAGTCTGTACAGTTTGTTCACTGACCTTCTGTCCCTCACTGACTCAAGTGCCTCCAGATTTGAAACAACTACAGTTATTCAATCCTGTGGAAGTAACGCTGGCCCCCAGCACATGATGACAATGACAATGAAGTCAATGACAGTTAACGAAGTGATTAAAGTTACTTAGTGACTTTTTAAAGAGCAGGAGCAGTTTGGGGGGTGGGGGTGTCTCTCTTCTGTGTAGTGAAGAAATGAGGAGAGGATGTGAATCTCAGATTGGTTGCTTGTGATTTTAATGAAAGGAAGCCAAATTACAGTGCGGAAACACGAGAAAACACGGCGATGCAAGACACTTGCAATACTTTGGGAGGTCACTTCAGTGCACGCAATCCCTCAAAACTGGATCTCACAAAGTATACAGATGTGGCACATTTTACTACATATTGATTCCTACTGTCTTACTCTTTAAATTTTACTCCTGCACAGTCAGCGTGCAGCACGTATAATGTTGTTTTGCATGTAGAAGGACAATAAAAGGCTATTCTATTCTATTCTATTCTAATGTCATTTACAAACACTGAAGCAGCTGTGTATTTATGTGGAACATTTTTAATAATTAGATTAACTAAAGATGATATTTCTAGACATTTTAAACCAGACCAATATCAACAATGTAAAGGATATTTACAGCATGCATTAAATTCATTGGACTGGATGCAGCCAATTACAATTCAAGTCTCCCATAAGAACTATTTTGTTAAATTTCAAATCAGATAAAAGCTTTGACAAAGAGTGTACTGCGTCACTAACACCTCAGAGCATGTAGCAAAAAAACCCAACTGTGACGTGCAAAGGTTTGGAGACCTCAAGATCGAGGGCCAGAAATTCAGATTGCTTACTCAATGACTCAGAGCAGGACATTTACAAGGAACTTGCTTCTGACAAATATTGCAGTACCTCCGCCTCTTTAGGTTTAGTCCTATATACATTATACCCATCTATACTTATAACCCTACTTGTAATAGATTCATCATCTGAAACAATAACATCTACATCAGTCCAATGTGCCCATACACGAAGCATATCCATCTTGGAACGTAAGCTACCTACATTCAGTTGAAAAAAAATCTAAGACCTGATTCTAAATTTAAAATCAGCAGGTGTTAAACTCTGGAGTATCAGGACCAAGAAGTAGCAGAAGAATGACACGCTTCTGCTGCAGTGAAAAGTGATTTTTGCAATCTTTCAACACGTTTGTCTCCTCCCTTCCTGACATGCTTCCATCCCTCCCTCGAGCTCTTTCTTCTCCTTCCGCTTGCTCTGCTCTCGTTTTTTCCCCCACACCTTGTCTTAGTGAATACTGTATGTGTGTCAGACAGTGTAATCCACTGAACAGTTTGGTTCATCTTTAGTTACATGGTTCTATCTTAATAAGCTATGTCTTATCACAGATTAATTTTCAAAAATATTAATGATTTAAGCAAGGAAAGGGCTACATGTCAACATACAACTCTTTATTTCTATTAATGTCTTACTTCATTCCTACCTGATTGACATGTTTAGGAATTGTGAGTGATTGGCACACTGTAGTGGCAAAAGTTGCTACCAATCAAATTATGATATGTTAAAGTTAAAACAAAACACAACTGTTTTAGATATTATCTAATATACATTTTGTAATTATCCTTATAATTACAAAATGTTTTATGTAAGATTTAAGTTTTGTGATTTAAATCTGACATCACAAAAGTATTTTGGAATTTGAATAATGTATTTTGTAACTGCAGTACACATAATACTAATTTTGAACAATTTTGTCCAGGTTCCTTGTCACCGGGGACTCCTTCACGACCAAGCATTCAGTTACAGAGTCGGTGTGTCCACGGTGAGCCAGATCACCCCCCAGGCAGCGACGGCCATCTGGGACTGTCTAGTGGACGACTTCATGTCTGTGCCTTCACCTGGAGACTGGCGGTCCATCACAGAGGGATTCCAGGAGCGCTGGAACTTTCCTCTGTGCTGTGCAGCTCTGGATGGGAAGCACGTCCAGACAAAGGCACCCCATATATCATATAGGAGACACACACATTGATATACACTAAATATTTATTTCATTTCTTTTTGTGGTGCCCAAATTTATGCACCTGCTTGATTTTGTTTAAACAATTATTGCACACTTTCTGTAAATCCAGTAAACTTCTTTTCACTTCTCAAATATCACTGTGTGTCTCTCCTGTATGATATTTAACTGACATTTTTTATTGTAACAACCAAGGATTTATACAGGAAAATAATGTCTATTAACAAGGTTGCCCAAACTTTTGCATCCCACTGTATCAGTATATTTTGTCATTAGTATAATATGAAATAAATTCTACATGTGTCAAGTCGCGTGCCAACATTTGCTGTGTAGTAGAACTGAGACATTAGTCATTATAAAAATTTATTTGAAATAATATTAAAATTCTCAAACAGAAAAACATTAAACAAATATATAAAATATAAGAATTTACAGAGAGACAGGAATAAAAAGGACCAGCTGCTCTCCAGAGCAGGAACAAGGCTGAGGAGGAAATACTCCATTGGAGACTGGTGTGAACTCTTCAGGGATACCAGGATGGCCAGCTCCAGCGCCGATGGACCGTCCTGGGACCCGTCCCTCATCTGCCTCGGAGTAGTCTTCCCCTGTGGGCCTGTAAAACAGCACAAAACACAAAGAAATGAGAAGGCTGCTACTAGATTTTAATTTCAACATTGAAAAAAAAACAAAAAAACAAAAACAGGATATAATCAGATTGGTTGTAGATATTTAGTAAAGGTGATCACAAGGCAATCCCACCGACTAAAAAGGTATCAGTGCTTGCTGTACATACCTGTGGGTGCAGCAGCAGGAGCTCAGGGACTGGGGAGCCAGGAGAAGCAACTGCTCTGCTGCAGAATCAGTTGGTTCTATCAATACAGTATTAAATGTTAACAGGTTGAATATAATAATCATGGAGTAGACAGTGGTCCCTCATTTATTGCAGCAGGGGTTCTCAGAATAACTAGCCCCTGGTCACGCACTTTATACACTTTTTTCCACACACACACATGAACATTGGTCACAGTTCTCACAATTGATTCTCAAAGTGCAAACCTTTGTAGATTGCAAAACGTAAAAGTATTATTATGCCGCGTTTTGTCTTCATCTGCCCACCACTTTCATGCGCCTTTTTCCCTCGCGGTGCAGGTGTCTATTTCCGAATGAGGGTCATAGTTATGGGTGTTTTTGTGCTGTTTTTTTCTATTGGACGTGATGGTTATCAAAACCAAACGTGATAAATTTGGCAAGCGCAGGAGACACGACACAAAGGAGATTTGTCAATCAGGCTGCAGAATGCAATGCTGTACTGTGCAATAAAAAATCACCGAAAAAGCGAAGCAGTGACGGATGAACAGCGGGACCACTGTGTGCTGTTTATTAATAAACAATAAAATATATTCCTAAATGACAACATGGATAAAAGCAGAACGGTATTTGTACGTCAGTGGGGAAAATAGCGGTGGCTTGCTAGATTTTGTGCGGCTTCCCCGGGTCAGTAAAAACTTTCAAAAGAGAAATGAATGAACTTAACAGGTTGCCCGATCTCTTCACATATCTTCCTCCAAGCTCGGTCCTTTTTATTCCTGTCTCGGTACAGAAAGCAGCTGGTGTCGTACAGCTCCGAGTTGTTTGCAACCGCATTGATTAGCCTTCCCCTCCATTGAAGTATGAAGGGCTTTGGCTGGATCTGCCCCTTTGACCTAGGTCACAGCCACGTCACCAGGCTCCTGATTGGTTGTCGCGGCGCGATTTGACACTGGAGTTCAGATTTTTCCAACTCCAGCGGTAGACGCGAAACGCGCGTATGCACAAAATGCAACACAAAAACTGACGCGCGTGGTTTTATTCGCGCCGTCAAACGCGCCAGACGCGCTACACTGACGCGCGTTTCACGCGTTTTGGCATTTTCGCAACGCAAATCTGCTTCCGAATTTTCGCGGGACCCGCTGTGCGGATAGGACGCAGGTCCAGGAGCACGCTAGCTGTGCGTGCTGACGCAAGCTTTGATTCTTATCTTATTTTTGCTTTAGTGTATTTTTCTCCGCCGTTAAAGGTATAGAGAGTTTAAGATTATAGGCCAAAAAAAAGTGTGAATGAGCATATGCGTGTGTGAGTGCCAGTAAGTGAACGCAGCAGCACAGAAGGAAACCTAAAGCGGTGTTAACGTAATTCTGTGACCTGTTGTGTACACCTAGCCTGGGTTTTGGGGGTAAGGTGTTACCTGCCGCAAACTTAAAATAATTGTCACAATGGGGAATAAAATGTGTAAGTCTGCCTTAGAAGGGGATGTAAAATTTATGGAGAAATTTTCACCGGGCAGCACGCAGTATGTAGGTTGTTGGCGTAAAAAATATGGATTTGAAGGGACATTAGTGGAAGTTCAGTGTAAAATGCTTGTAGAAAGAATAGCTGTAAGTGTAGCAGGTAAAACAGGGAAAGCTAAGCAGAGGAAGGAATTGCAGTTAGCAGTTGCTAAGTTGTGGCTGGAGCAGGCTCAAAAGAGAAGAGAAGCACAGAATGTTAAAAGAGCAATATTGCAAGCAGTAGTTGTGAAACCTGAGGATGAAACCACAGCTCAATCCACTGCAACTACTTTAGAACAACACCGTAGAAAAGCATTAGAAAGAGCAAGAATGTTAGCAGAAAGAAGAGCCAGAGAAGAGCGTGAGAGAGCAGAGGCAGAGGTGGAGGAGAAATTAAAGGCTGAGTATGGAGAGACATTAGAAGCAGCATTGAGTCCAAGACAGACTAGGCAGGGCAGGAAACAGAAAGTAAAGTTAGTGAACACAAACGTTACAACTACATATCCATCCCTGACACAACACAAAAAAACATATGGTGTTTCTGTCCCAGAGTGTGAAGATGAAGAAAGTTTTTCTCCTGATCCATTCCGTGAGGTGAGCACTTACCCTATGGTAGAGGTTGCTAACCCACATTTTGGAGTGGACAGGGGATGATAGCCGCACTATTCATGTTTACCGGCCATGGACCGAGTCTGAATGTGCTGATGCTTGCAAGAGCCTTGGAGACCCATTGACTAATGTTGATGAGTTCATGGCTCGACACAGACAGCTTTGTTCCTCATACCGTTTAAATGGACAGTAAACTGAGATTACTTTTAGGAGATGTCTCACTTATAATTGGACCCGTGTCAGAGGACAGTACACAGGTAAAGGGCCAGGTGATAACACCCTGCCCCATGGAGATGCAGATCTCGTTGTCAAAATTAACGAAGTGTAATTGTGATCTAAGCAGAAGTGAGTGTGAGCGTGTTTGACGTCACGGTGTGTGTGAAAAGGTATCCAGCTGGGGCAGACATGATTCTGCAGATCACCTGCCCAGTGGACAAAAGAAATAAAATAGTTGTGTGGGTGAATGATAGCATGAAGAGTGTTTGGTGTTTCTCAGTCTGAAACAGCTGTAATGCTATTTTCTGTTTTGAAGAAAAGTACAGTTAAAAAAAAAACAGAGAGAGAGATGTGTGTTGTTTTAAGCAGTGATGAGAATAATGAAAGTGTGATGAGAGAGGAACACAAAAACATACAGAAAATGCATTAACTATACTAACCCTTACATGCATATACACATAAATGAAGACCAGACATCATCTTAAGCATGGGATTCTGTTTGTCATCTTGTCCAAGTCACTAGTAAGATGAAAGTGATACATAGACTAGTGGACTGAATATTATAGGAGGACAGATGGTTGCATCATAGAGGAGAAAACAGAATGCTGATGAGAGGTCTTAAATGAGTGAACTGAGTGAGCTGATTGTGAGTTTCTGGTGTGTGAAGAAGTTTTACCATGGCACACATTTAGTTACATGAGAAGAAACTTATTATGTGCTAAGACAACAGGGTTATGCTGTATGTTGTGTGTGATTGGATGAATGTTTGAGATTAAACTGGCTGTTGATTTGTCTTTTGTTATTAAGTTGAGCCTGCCAATTGGGTTGGTACGATTTATCCCCCTGGCATGAAGAACACGTGTCATGACTTAAACAAGGCCTTTCTTTCCTTTGCTTTCCTTTATTTTCTTTCTTTTATTTTGTTACTTTCATGGTGCACTGAAAGTTTTGTTTGATGATCTCTGTTTGAGATCTGCACGATTAGAACCGAAGCGTCGTCGAGAAAACTGTTGAAAGGTGAGCTTCTCCAAAATTAAAATGGGCTCAGGAGAAAGCCACTTATTTGGGACAATTAGGAAACAAGTTCCTGTCCAAAAGGATTCAACGAGGAAATCCAGTCTAAATTGTTTTTCTTTTTGAAATGACGTCGTTTTGCTGAGCGTGGAAACGACTGCGACGATAATTTCCACAATCAGCAAAAGAAGGAATCACTGAGTGAATGAGTAAGAATTTTAAAATAAATAGGGAACTGACTGACTGACAAAAGCTGACAAGACTGACTGACTTAACACCATTGTGTGAAGTTAACCCCCACCTGACAAAGGTGTGGATGTATCTCTGTGTGTGTCTTTGTTGCAGGAGCAGAAGGAGACCACAGGAGGAAACTTGGGTCACATGACTATGTGAACTCTGAAAATTTAACCTTTTTAGTTTAAAATTTTCTGTGTCTGTGAATTTACCAGGTACCATTCACTACCTTGTGTTGCTCACAGAGATTACTGTGAGAAAGAGTGTATACACCTGCACAGCGCTAACATTTACATTTCTTTTTGCAGTAGATGGTTAATCATGTGATTTGATCATGTGATTTACAGCAGGACACAATTTAATGATGTTTTTCTACCACAGGATTACTGAGATTTTGTGTGGAGAAAACTGTAAGTTACAGGCTATATGTTGATGATGAAATTACGCTGTGTTGTTGAGAGAATGTCGGAGAAAATGTGAAAATTACAGGGGAGAAATTAATACAGTTTGAGACATACTGTGATGAGACCATTGTTACTTTTTCCACAGCGAGTGTTAACTTTATGATTTTTCATAGCTCCTCTGGAATCTGGATGGCCGACACCTGACAACCAGGATGAACCGTGTGTTTGGCTAATGTTTGTTTTTCTTTAAGAGTGCTTGTACAGGATTCAGCTCAGACAGACAAGTGACAATTGAACAGATGTGCAGTGGTTACAAAATAGTTACATGGAGCTCATTATCTGACCACTCACTATTGGGCTCATGGTGAGTGACAAACTTAAGGGAAGTCACTGATTACAATGTGGAATAACATTGAGATGTTAAATAATTTGTTCCAAATTATGGGGAAAAGTAGGAATTTAATGAGTTTAGAATAAACCTGCAATGATACTTGTCTCTGTGACGCTGAATACTTTATTACACTTATGATCTATAGTTGGTTGCAAATGTGAAGTTGTTTTAACTTTAAGACTTTTTCTTCTAGGATACAGGAGCTGGGAGTTAAACAAGCTAAACATTTAATTGCTGACTAATGTTTTTACACAGGGTTACAGCTTGGAGTGAAGCTGCTCCAAGGGACAAACCCTGGAGATTGTTTTAGGGAGACTGTGCAACATTCTTGTACATGTCTCATTGGGGAGTTGACACGTGGCGAAAGCCGTTGTGGCGAGAGGAGTGTCATTTTTTTAAAATTTGTAGACGTCGTGAGGTGCCATGACGAGAAGGAGTGACTGAGAGGATCGTCCACAAGATGGAAGCTGAGGCCTGGAGAGAGTCTTCAGGAGGATCAGAGATCACCTTCAGCACAGAGAGCTGTGCTACTGGGCTTCCAAAGGATTGTCACGAGGAGATCGTCACGAGGAGACTTTGCACAGCAAATCTTAAATAAGATGAAAGAGTTTCGACGTTGACGTTAAGGAAGACAACTAAGGTGTACGACATGCTCTGCCTTAAATCTTCAGCAGCGTTGGAAAATGGAACCTGAGGGAGCGTGCCAAGCTCCATAAGTGACAGCGCAGAGGAGGTCCAGCGATGGACTTGTGGTTCTGTGAACAGCACAAATGCCAGGTGACTGTAAAATAACTAACAGCACTTTTTCCACAAGTGAAGCCAGTAACTTACTATCCTAAAAGATTAGCTCTAGTTGCTTGTGCTTTACCTCCATGCGTGAGATCAGTATGTGCAGCAGTTTAAGCTGTACAATGTTTCAGGAGATAGTTTATTTAACCTTTTGACATTGTTAGTTGTTGTTTACTACAACAACTAAGTAGATGTTTACTACTGCAGACTAAACTTACATTTCTGTCACCTACAAGATACTTGCCTTTAATGTTACTGTTACTCTCACAACCACACATATTACCATAAAGTGGTGCACAATTCTGAATCTGTCAACCCTTTTTGCCAACGGAGGAAGAGGGCACTTCTCATGAGAGTAGAGAGCACGTGGAGAAGAAGTGTAAGCCGAGGGATGACTTAATAGCTGTGCCACTCGTTGAGGGAAAGATCCAGTTACATTAGGGAAGGTTTTTGCAGATAAGATCGCAAAAGAGGCAGCTTTAGTTAAACATGGTGTTAACCTTTTAGCAGTACAACATCAGCAGACATGTAGGGCCACTCACCTACTGCAGGAAAACAGTTGTGACTTACAGAAGGAGCGAGCTTGCAGGTTGGTGTTTATTATCTGTGTGATAAACCAATACTGCCTAATAATTTGTATAAGACTGCTGCTATTTTGAGCCATGGGCTATACCATGTCTCAACAGGAGGGAGATGAGCAGTAGTTTATACTCACTCTAGGATTATTAAATACTTTAAAAAAAATTTGCAGGCAGAGAGAACTAATAGAACAGTAAAGTTAAGACTTAGGAAGACAGGCAGGACATGGTTAGACTGTATAAAATTAGTTAAGATGTACATGAGGATTACTCCAACAGAGAACGGTCTGACTCTTTGAGATTACATATGTTAGAGCATTTAGAGTTCTAGTCTTCTGTAGTGATGATAGAAAATCAGAAGAGAGAGCATATTAGCAGATTAGATGCTTGAAATGTTTAAAAGTAAAGAAGTCTCGAGAACAAATGATCTGCCAGATGATTCTGTTTCTCCGCAGGAGCAGAGTCTGAAGTCTGGAGATTGGATGTTGATAAGGCCATGGAGAGGAAGTGCTGGTCTAGTCCATGGTGGGAAGGTCCATATCGGGTGCTGCTGACAACGACCACAGCAGTGAAGATTGCTGGAAGAAACACTCGGATATATTAAGAGCACTGCAAGAAGGTGACACACATCCAGGCCAGTTCGGAGTAAGTGGCAGGAAGACCGGGTACAAAGGGGGGGGGAAAGCCTCCAGGGCCCTTCGTCTCAATCCGGTGAAGAAACCAACTGAGCCACAGGTACTCATCAGAATGGCTGGGAATGTGCTGTGCATCTTCTTGAGCCTGTGGACCCAGAGTGGGATGACAGGGAGCGCACTGGGACAGAGCAAACCACATCCAGTACCCGCATGGGTTTTCAACAACTACTGGTGGCAATTTATGAACACAACCGCTCACATAAAGAACGAGACCAATGGTTATGCTTGTGATACCACTGGCTACACATTCTTCTGGACTGTGGCCATATAGCATCACTGAGAGCGAGACAGTTTGTTTGGTTGCTTTAGCAACACATCCAGGAACGCTGCTAACTTTTCAACTGCTCTGAGCCTGAATGGAAGGTTGATTCACCAGTAGCTGGGAAGGTGAACTGCTCTGGTACGACAGACCTGCTCATCTGACTTAAAGAATATGCCTTGTTGCAGGACATTATACAGTTAAACGAACTGGAAACAGGCCAATTGCCTATGTGTATGAAGGGCAATGGATTAGTCCAAGTTGGAGAGTTATCATGGAATTTGTGCAACATCATCTATTCTTTTGTCTTCTGCAAGAAGGATGTAAACAGAGAAGCCTTTTGTCTACATTTACATCATGAACACTTGAGGTTTTGAGCCAAGAAGATCAAAACACCTTGATCCAATTTCCTTTACAAAGCTTTTCTGTGGTGACAACAGGACAGGAGAAGAGTTGTAAATGCAGATAATTCACCAGTTGACTCTAACCCCCACAGGATGCCTACAGTGAGAAGATTTGGGGGGTTGATAGGAGTCATAAAGAAGGGTGTTGACCAGGCTGCAGCTTTGAAGTTAGCTGAGAGCCACATGGACAAACAATAAAGTCAACTGATGCGTTTAAATGCCTATGTCTGTATACAGTTGGATTGTAGCGACAAATGATTTTTGAGAATGATGATTCTTCTTGTTCGACTGTTGACATTCAGTTGTTTACTTGAAGAAATACATAATGAATCACATGACAGGAGTAGATCCGCCACAAGGCTGGATAGCTTGGTCTGGTCCTTGGTGGCATCTTCTTTTGAAAATATTAATTCCTGTTTTTGGACTGTTGACATTGATTTGCTTATGTATAGGATGTAGTTTACTGTGTATGAATGAAATCTACACTGACACTGTCCAAACAAAGGGTGCATAAGTTGAAATTTAAGTATACAATGACAAAAAGGAGGGAAATGTTAAGTCTAATTGTTGAATGTTGCCATTGTGTTTCTTAAATTTGTACAGTCTTAGTTCAAGCAGTAGGATCAAAGCCATTCCTTTGATCCTGACCACCTCTCCAACCACTCTGTGCTGGGGGAGGTTTTATTGTAGATACATCCTATCGGAAAGATCTGTTTCTTTTGATGTAAGCTTCCTGGGTTTACGACCCTTTGGTCAGCAGGAGGTCGGTCTGACACACACACACACACACACACACACACACACACACACACACACACACACACACACACACACACACACACACACATTCTTACAGAAGTTCACACATATACATAAAATGCTTTGTCTTAGAACCAAGGGGGCGTGGTTTTGTTCTGACGTGTTTTGTGTGAACTGTCTCTCAATAAAAAAATAAATAAATTCAGAGTACAACAGGGTCTGAACGCCACAACAACTGAAACTGTCAAGCATTATATTGAATAAAAACTTGCTTTAGTCAAAAAAGTTGTAGTTACTGAGAATCTTTGGTCCACTGATGTCTGCCAAGATTGCTTGCCTTTAGAAAATTATCCTCATATCATGTGTCCTTGCTTTTTTCTCTTGAAAATCACAGTATTCCTATTTATGCCAAATCTTTCGGCTGAGCATGAATCGATAGTGCAGGATTGTTGCATATAAATGTGGACAGGGTGGAATTAGTGAGACATCTCCAAAATGTCAAGTGAATTAGGGGAAATCTCCAATGCATATTAAGACTCATTTGTCTTGGCCGCAGTGAGAATCCCACGCAGTGACACCGGGATCCAGAGCGTCCCCGATTGTCTATAACATATAGCAACAAGCAGCCTCATCCATCACGACTGAATGTGACACACTGTGCCTGGATGACTGTTGGCCTCTATCTACTCCTTTCTTATGCCCCTCTGTTTCTCAGTAACACATGCATGATTTTTTTTTTTTTTGCAAATGGTCACATCAATCAATGACATCAATGACATTACAAGAGAGGGAGCATTTTATGCTGGGGTGCTTATTGCACTGCCATTTGCCTTTTATGTCAAAGCAATTGAGGTCAACTTGCTGTTGTTAAATGTTCCTTATAAATAAAAGTGACTGGACCTTGTATCTAAGGGGATGCTGTTAGGCATAGCAACAGCTGTACAGCTGTTCATCACTGCACTCGGTCAGGTTCGGCAAACTCTGCAACTCTAAGTCTTTTCAAAATTATTCTAGTAAGCTTGAGACATTGATTTTCTTGTTGGGTTTTTCCCACAAACCTATCACGTTTGGTTGGTTCTTTGTCAATGTCCTGGGTCTGGTGACCAAGTGTTTTTGTGTTGATCATTAATATTCTCTATTTTGTGGTTCTCAAAAGACTAAAGTCTTTTGTATTTGTAGCTCCCTAAGTTAGCATGTGGATGTTGTGATTTCTAGGCTTTAGATTTTGTCACTGTGCCTCCCCTGAATTCCTTGTGTCTTGTCTGGTCACCCTGGTTCTCGATGTTCACATATTTCCTGTTTTACTTTGACAGTCCTGTGTTAGTGTATTCTGTTTTGTTTCCTCCCTGTCTTCTGTGTGTGATTAGTCCAAGCTGTTGATAGGTTCGTAGCATAAACCTATTTGCTGGAATGTCAAGACA